>NW_013665930.1:647557-650660 GCF_000517525.1 Limulus polyphemus
GATTCAGATACGCAAAGGTTTCTACTGCTGGTTCCTTCCAAGGAGCGTAGGACTATACTATATACGTTTAATGATAAAAGTTCTCAACTTTACGACCAAACTTTTATCGATAAACACCATGAGAGGAGAGGGGGCGTCAGTTTTCATATTGGGATTCAGGGCATTAAAAAAAGCACCGGTGAAATAAAAATAGTGAAATATAGTCATTTTTGGTTGTGACAGTTGCTGAAATATCCGTGTGAGTTTATTAATATTTTTAAGCCAGTGGCACTATACTGCCTACGTAATGCCAAACAATGTCAAAATTTAGTTCTGATACATTCTATTCCACCATAATTTTATATCGACTGTGGTTGTTATGTGACTTGCTGATTTGTATATTCAAAATAGCTTGCATATAACGTACTCAACTCTGCAGTTGATGTTTTTTTTCCACTGATATATTGCACGTTTAACAATAAAGCCACGTGTTTTATGCATAGCCTTAATCGGCACCTGTTAGGCCTACCGACCCATTTTGCAAATTAACTCAACGTTAATATCAGTACACCAGATGACGCCAACGTTCACGGAACATTTGCATTAGTGGTGAATTTTGGACGAGCTCGTATGTAGTGCTTGGCTATAAGTAATACATGTAAATGGTGTTTTAAAGTGTTTCGGAAAATTTGTGTGGGTGTTAGATGTTTGACTTGATGTGAAACGTAATTGTGTTATAGTTGCAGAGCCACTAAAGCCAAACATACTTTCGTCCAAAACCTAAGCGGTGTGTGTAGGGTATATTATAGCAGTATAATTTTTGTATTTTTTGTCAGTTTTTTATACCGCCATTTCTTTCCTTACTGGTATGCATCATTTCTTTCTTTACCGGTATGTGGCGTTAGAAAAAATTGGCGACTATACTTAGTGTGGAAAAATCTCACCACGGAAACAGCAGTGACTGAAGTGACACATTTGGACACATTTCTTGTTTGAGTATTAACAGCGAACATTCGCGGCTGGAGACAACAACATCTAGCTGAAGTAGTCCATTTAAAAGGAAAAAGAACGGGTTTTTACAGGCATGTTGGTTTATCTCTCCCGCCCCCCATTTTTTTGTAAAATGCAGCATTTTCAGTGCCTTTTGAAGAAAGGAAAATTCGTTCAAAATACATACATAACATGACAGTGAAGTTTGAAAACAAAAATCCCGCGCAAACTTCTTTTCTTTTCGTATCATGACCAATTATTTGCAGCAGTAAGAAGCAACTACTTTGACATCCTTCGTTTACGGAAAACGAGATACTGTATGCAAAAAAGCAGTAACTATTTGTTAATTGTAATTCTGTCATGACAATAGTTTTATTTTGTTCATTAACTTGTACAGAAAAATAAGAGGGAATCCTCAATAGCCACGACTGTGATTAGATCTCAAATCGGTCAAGAGATGGAGCTGTGTGCTAAAAGCTTGTACTTGAAAAACAAACAAACTCGGAGCCATTCTATGAGCCGCTATGTCGCGGCTAAAAACGGTTCCGATATCGCAGCCCCCCCCCCCTCCCTTTCGTTTAGACAGCTGCATTCGTAACATCCAATCAGCTTGAGAGGGGAACGCTGCCAAACTATGGATTGGATGACATTGTATCTAAACAGTGTTCTTTATTCTATACCGTCCGAACATGTTAGCCTGCGCAACACTTTTTACTGCAATTGTACCCTCAATTTTTATGTCGTAGAAAAAACCGACTTTCATCACCCCTGGTAATGTACGATTATTTCAGGTAATATTATAATAAAATATCTTTACTCCTGGGACTAAGGTGTATAAAAGAGCAAAAGAAAGTGACAAAAAATTAAAATATATAAAAGAAGCGACACCAGGACAAAATCTGAAAACAGACAAATCATTAAATTATCTCTAAGGAAAGAAAGAAAAATTGTCCACGCGATTTTTTACACCCTTTCTTCGCTCATGGAGGTATTTACCATTTTTGTATTTATAGTACGTAAAGTTTTAGATAGGGTTAATACTTAATTATTAGTTTGCAACAACTACGGGCTACAGACATAATCAAATGTTTCGGGTGTATAATACGACAAATACATGTATCAGGTCAATTGTATGGGTGCGTATATCTTAACTTTGAAATATGAATTATTTTATGCACCACAGAACATGTATAACCTATCAGCATGCATTTGCCAACAAAAGTAGTGCTAATATCTACCAGTAAATATCACAGTACTCCAGAAAAAAGTTAAAACCGAAGTTTCTCTATTTCTTCTTCATAGAGCATATTTGTATAAAAACTTCTTTACCATGATGAAACTGTATTAGTAAAGCCCCGGTAAGGAAGCATTCTCTTCCAGCTGGAGTATCCGTCCCCTGGACGGAAATTATGTAAATTCATGATTAATGAAAGGTTATCTTAGGACATGAAAAGTTGCTTCCCTCATATGTAATTGTAAAAACAGCCATAAAAACTGCAAAACGTAAAATGTGAAATCGCAAATTTGTATGTATATCCTTTGGACCCAACAAACCTTCATATCAAATTTGGTGAAGATCCATCAACAGGGGGAGAAGTAGTGGTAAAAAAAAAAACACACGCAAAAACGCCCATAAAACCGCAAAATCCAAAACAGAACATTCGTATGTACCCCCGCATGGACCTAATAAACCTTCATACCAATTTGGGTGAAGATCCATCCACACCCTGCGAAGTAGTTACATGGAGAGACAGTACTTTTATGCGTAAATGAACAGAAGTGAACAAAAATGCATTAAAAATATTACACTATATAATAAAGGTAATCAGCGTATGAAGTGCAAGTAAATGTTACACTATATAATAAAGGTAATCAGCGTATGAAGTGCAGGTAAATGTTACACTATATAATAAAGGTAATCAGCGTATGAAGTGCAGGTAAATGTTACACTATATAATAAAGGAAATCAGCGTATGAAGTGCAGATAAATGTTACACTATATAATAAAGGTAATCAGCGTATGAAGTGCAAGTAAATGTTACACTATATAATAAAGGTAATCAGCGTATGAAGTGCAAGTAAATGTTACACTATATAATAAAGGTAATCAGCGTATCAAGTGCAGGTAAATGTT
>NW_013665930.1:651632-660882 GCF_000517525.1 Limulus polyphemus
AATAGCGTATCAAGTGCAGGTAAATGTTACAATATATAATAAAGGTAATAGCGTATCAAGTGCAGGTAAATGTTACACTATATAATAAAGGTAATAGCGTATCAAGTGCAGGTAAATGTTATACTATATAATAAAGGAGAGCAGCGTATGAAGTGCAGGTAAATGTTACATTATATAATAAAGGTAATTAGCGTATGAAGTGCAGGTAAATATAAATAGTAGTGTTGACATATTATTTCATAGAGCGTTACACGTAGTTTAACATAACTAATCGTTAAGAGCCTATTAAAAAGTGTTGTTAGATTACTTTATATAACATGATGAACATAACTGGTGCTAAGTGGTGAAGAGCGTCATGACAGCAGTGTTGTTGTATTATATAAAGTGGCACACAACTGGTACTGTAAAGCGTCTTACCAGTAGTGTTATTAGATTAGTTTATACAATGTGACAAATAATTGGTCGTGAAAAGGCAGAAAGGCGTATAACAGCAGCGTTGTTGGATTTGTTTGTAAGGCCTGGCATGGCCAAGTGGTTAGGGTGCTGTACTCGCGGGTTCGAATCTCCGTCCCACCAAACATTTTCACCCTTTCAGCCGTGTGGGCGTTATAATGCGACGGTCAATCCCACTATTCGTTGGTAAAAGAGTAGCCCAAGAGTTGGCGGTGGGTGGTGATGACTAGCTGCCTTCCTTCTAGTCTTTCACTGCTACATTAGGGACGGCTAGTGCAGATAGCCCTCGTGTAGCTTTTCGCGAAATTCAAAACGAACAGATTTGTTTATACAACATGATACCAAATAAACATATTCATTGATATATTTTTTTAAAGAGCAGCGTTGTTAGATTTGTGTATACAACATGATACCACATGAACATATTGTTCATTGATATTTTTTTAAAAGAGCAGCTTTGTTAGATTTGTGTATACCACATAAACATATTGTGATACCACAAACAAACATATTGTTCATTGATATTTTTTAACAGCAGCGTTGTTAGATTTGTGTATACAACATGATACCACATAAACATATTGTTCATTGATATTTTTTTAACAGCAGCGTTGTTAGATTTGTGTATACAACATGATACCACGTAAACATATTATTCATTGATATATTTTTTTAACAGCAGCGTTGTTAGATTTGTGTATACAACATGATTTGTGTATACAACATGATACCACATAAAAATATTGTTCATTGATATTTTTTTTAACTAGCAGCGTTGTTAGATTTTTCTGTATTTCAAACAATTTAGCACATTAATTAACGTAATGTATGTTTCAGCAACAGTGTAATCGCCTACTAAATTCGTGCTTCGTGTACCGAATGTATGTTATTTGGTGACAATATGTGCTAGTTTCATATTTACATTGTTAAACTAAATGGTTTCATTCGTTGCCATGGAGCGATTTGTCGAAGCTAGTGAAATCACGTGACATTTGGGTAAAATATGCCGTCACCTGCTTTTCGTTATTACTTACAATCTGGATACGAGGGTTTCAGGTCTGATATGATCACGATGTGATGATCCGTGCCAAGGTGTCCGTGTATGTGCTTATCGTAGTTAACCTCAAACAAGTGGAGTTGGATGCGTTGATCTACTTAGGACGAACTGGTATTTACCTGCTTTGGTTTACATGGTAGCTCAGTAACGCCGGACAAGAATCTGTTGTGCTCTAATTTATACTGTGCATAGCAGCAACGCCGATGCGAAGCTACCGAGGCGTTGGAAATTTCCTGCACATTGACTAGTTCTCAACAAGCTTTGGATGACTCATTTCGTTGTGTTACCAAGCCCAGTGTTAGAGGGAGTAAAGCTCGCCCCCACGCGACCCACGTGGAGACGGTTGTAGATAGGAAGGTCTAATTGTGGTCCACACACCATCCCAAAATGACGTCATCGATTTAATTCGTCTGCTGAATTTCATTCATTATCTAACGTTTCATCGTGGTGTTTGAACAGCCTTTCACTTCTTACTGAATGAAGGCCTAAGCGGCGTGTTACGCGTTCTTTGTGCGATTGGCTGATTGGGTAATCTTTGTTAGACATTGCTGGGAGCAGACGAAGATTCTATAAAGTTGAGCTCAGTAATTTCTTTTTTTTTCTTTTTGCCAAAAGAAGTAGTTACTGTTATGTTCAAAGCTTCGAGTTTTGTTGTTTATGCAACTTTAGTTTAAAATGGAGGAAATGAAATTGCTGTTTTTATCACAAGATTTGTTGGTGCTACCTCGCAAAATCAGTGTGGTATAACGAAAATCGTATTTTCTGAGACACTGACAGACTCGTACGCTGTATTTTCTGCAGAATTACCGTGCTCGTCGTTTGAATATTCCTTTTTGAAAAGCATTTCTTCAAAACGTTAAATCTGCATAGCAGCTGTTATGAAACTGTAAACTGTGTGCCTCATAAGACTGGAAAAATATACCGCAAAGGATCGATTAAGACATAATTTACACAAATTTAAAACTCGTAGTGATGCATCTCAAATTACCGCATATTCCTGTGGAATTTCGACGACGGTCCCTTCGTATCAGTTTTAAACGACGGAAAGACGACAAGAACAAGTTAAGAGTTTTATCAGGTGCTGTATTTAATATTTCATTTAGTATTCCTATTGAACATTTTATTTCTCTCTCTCTCTTAATCGTGATGTGTTCCTTATTCATCCCCATTTCTTTATTCTTTCTTTCTTTGCCCGTGTGTTCAACCGTTTGCTTCATGGTAGCAGATGTTGTATTTCCGCTGTTTTATTCTTTATTCTATGGCTGTGAGAATGTTTCGCTTTAGCCACGGTGGGAGCGTACTCTTATTTCAAGAAGTTGTTGTTTGAGAAACATTTTATATTTTTCACATGCTTATCTTTACACGTGGTTTCTTGCTGTGAATGTATATTCTTCAGTTGAAAAAGATTGTATGTTTTACATTATATCAAGACTTAAAAACTGTCAGTGAAACTTGTGTTATGTGGTTTAACACAACAGGAAAGTGCTTAACAGCAAATGCAGAAATGTTCAGAATAACCATATCTAGTGCTACAGTTTAGTACTTTGTAAAGAAGTTGCTAATTATCCACTGGCTTTAGTTTAGTACTTTCTACAGAAGTTGCTAATTATCCACTGGCTTTAGTTTAGTACTTTCTACAGAAGTTACTAATTACCCACTGGCTGTAGTTTAGTACTTTCTACAGAAGTTACTAATTACCCACTGGCTTTAGTTTACTGCTTTCTACAAAAGTTGCTAATTATCCACTGGCTTTAGTTTAGTACTTTCTACAGAAGTTACTAATTACCCACTGGCTGTAGTTTAGTACTTTCTACAGAAGTTACTAATTACCCACTGGCTTTAGTTTACTGCTTTCTACAGAAGTTGCTAATTATCCACTGGCTTTAGTTTAGTACTTTCTACAGAAGTTACTAATTACCCACTGGCTTTAGTTTAGTGCTTTCTACAGAAGTTGCTAATTATCCACTGGCTTCAGTTTAGTACTTTCTACAGAAGTTACTAATTACCCACTGGCTTTAGTTTAGTACTTTATACAGAATTTGCTAATTACCCACTGGCTTTAGTTTAGTACTTTCTACAGAAGTTACTAATTACCCACTGACTTTAATTTTGTTTTTTTTCTTCTTTTGTAAACGGTATTATTCAATGTTTAGGATATTAATTGTTTTCAATTATTGAATCCTGCTTATTGTTGTTTTTTCTCTTTCGATCAGTATTATATTTCCACATAAATTTGCTTACAGTGTGTACTTCTAATATGATGCAATTTGTTTAGTACAAGAATGAAAATCTAATCATGTTTTTTTCTGTAAGATTAAGAACTTTGACGCGTATATTTGAAAGTGGGATGAATCTGGTATTGAATGAAGCTTTAAAGACTTTCTAAACGACGCTGTTATCAGGCCCATTTAAAACAGTGAGATACTAAGATGAAACGAGTGGCCATCAGCCTCTCATCCAGTATTCTGTTATACATTTTGAACAAATAGTGGGGCGCGTGGCTCGTGTATAATATTCACGCACGTCTGAAATTTTTGTATAAATGTACTGAGTAATCAACGTATTATTCGAGACTTTTGAATTAGATAATGATAATAATATTAAGTCTTACTATAACAATTATAATTATTATATTATTAGTAAATTATAATATATTATTGTAATAATAAGTTTTATTAGTGTGAGACTCGGTTAATTTGATCACTTACAGAAATTTAGACGGATTTCCATAGAAACAACTTTGTTACTTTAGGCATGAAAGGTATCAGCAGTGACGAAACGAACACTCGTAGAAATGTACCCATGTACGGATAATGTGAAACTTTCGTATGTGTGATTTCGTTAGTCTCAGTGCAGTTAACTGTAATTAAGGTGTGTTTGGAAGCTTGTATTTATGCTTCCAGGTAGCATTATGAAGACGTAGGCGGTTTATTTAGGTCGGTTAACCAGTACTATGCAAATGAGGAATGTTTCTTCGGTAGTTAAGATTAGTAAACACCAGACGGGGTTAAAGTCGTAAAAACCTGCTTTTGCTGGAGTTTTTAAGTCGATATTGTGATTTAATTGTTAAAAGGCTCATTTAAATTATACTTGTATAAACATAAAATCTGTTATAATTATACTTAGTTTTTGACTGCGCGCACGTTACTATGTAAATACGCATGCGCGCGCACTGCATTTCTGGTGTAGAATAACATTATAAGTTTATTTATTCATAGTATTAAGTACGTTAAAGTTTAGCCCTAACTAAACTATAAAAACGTAAATTACAGTGTTAATTTATCACTATCGAATATAGGCCGCACTATATTGATCTATAAAGGCTTAACTAATGTTAGTTAACAAGTGGATTTATAGATCTCGGTGCCTACGAATAGAAATATTTTGTATTATTTCAGGAATCCTGTATTTAAAGAAGTACTACTGCAATAAAGATACTAATTTGATCGCAAATGTTTTGCGGGTCTGTGCTAGTAATTAGTGTTGCTTAATGCTCTGATTAAAGTGATATTTAATTTGTCATCAAACCTCACATGCGTTTTTAGGTTTGTAGCAAACATTTTATGATGATAATTTCTAAAGCTAGACCTAACCTTCTTCGTAAAGCACGAAAAACCCGTTGTTTAAAAGATATAGTTTATATAAAATATCACAAAATGTTCCGATATCTTCAAATTCGTACCATAACAAACAAGTTATGACGTCAGTTTAGAGATAAAATTCAATCTGAATTACTGGACAAGTTAAAGAGGACCCTTGTAAGTGCTGTGTAATTACTGTTATTGGAATACTAAAAATAGGCCATATACTTAAAAGGAAAATAGTTTTATGTGTTTAGTGATTATACGTGATTTTCAGTCTGTTGGAGAGAATATAGTTGAATTACGTCGTTTTCATAACCTTCAGAGATAATTAAAACAGCAATGTCAACCCCAAAGTAGTTTTGTATAGATAAGAATATAGAAGTTTTTTCACTCAGAGTACAGCAGTATTCACGACCAATTTTGTTGTCGATTGACGCTTTACATTTGAAAAGTATTTTAAATCATATTGAGAATTAACCATTGAATTGTCGAGTGGCTTTTATATTAATCACAGCCTTAAGAATTAAGACAAAGTGTTATGTATGAATAGTTTATTTGCTAGTTATTTTGTGTGAACTTATACGGGTAGTGGGTGGAACGACACATGATTGGAGTGGAAGTTTCCTGATCAGATCTAATTAAATTGACCATCTCTTTTTGTCCACTTATGTGTCATCTTTTTAGACGTGTATTTGTTTTACACTGCGCAACGTAAAATGTATTATTAAAAATCTTGTTATTTCAGTTTGGCTTCCTAATTGTTTTTGTTACATCAGGGGGAGGGATGTTTTAATACAAATTTTAAATTACTTGCTACAGCAAGCCATGTTATAAAATATTCCCTTAAAATCTTAACTGATACAACACAACGAATTATGTGTGTGAAGAAATGTGCTTTTCATGTTACGTAGTTATACTGGGGTATTTTATTTAACTCACAACGAATTATGTGTATGAAGAAATGTGCTTTTCATGTTACGTTGTTATACTGGGGTATTTTATTTAACTCACAACGAATTATGTGTATGAAGAAATGTGCTTTTCATGATACGTTGTTATACTGGGGTATTTTATTTAACTCGCAACGAATTATGTGTATGAAGAAATGTGCTTTTCATGTTACGTTGTAATACTGGGGTATTTTATTTAACTCACAACGAATTATGTGTATGAAGAAATGTGCTTTTCATGTTACGTTGTTATACTGGGGTATTTTATTTAACTCGCAACGAATTATGTGTATGAAGAAATGTGCTTTTCATGTTACGTTGTAATACTGGGGTATTTTATTTAACTCACAACGAATTATGTGTGTGAAGAAACGTGCTTTTCATGTTACGTTGTTATACTGGGGTATTTTATTTAACTCACAACGAATTATGTGTATGAAGAAATGTGCTTTTCATGTTACGTTGTTATACTGGGGTATTTTATTTAAACTCCCAAATGACTATTTTAAACGATTTAACTAATAGTTAGTACTAAAGGCATCCGACAGTGTCGGTCACTCACATATGAATATATTTAGTGTATATGTTTGTATGTGCTTATTATATATATGCTCGCCCTTTCAGCCGTGGGGGCGTTATAATCTGACGGTCAATCTCACTATTCGTTGGTAAAAGATTAGCCCAAGAGTTGGTGGTGATGACTAGCTGCCTTCACTCTAGTCTTTTACTGCTAAATTAGGGACGGCTAGCGCAGATAGCCCCTTGTAGCTTTGCGCGAAATTCAAAGCAACAGTTTCTGTATATAAAAGTAAATACAATACCTTTGCTAAACGTCCTAAAAATCGAACCTGTAATAAATTAAACATGGGGAAAAATATATACATATATTGCGTATTTATGATATACTAGTTGAAAATTTAATCAGAGTGATAGAAGTTCTTAAAAATTCTGATAGAACAAAATAATTATTCAAGCGAAGTGTTGAATATCATCAGTTTTCTCGGCATTCTTTCCCGTAGTGTCACTAACAAAAACTGTTTAATTTAGATAATTTATAAGTGAGAGCAACGGAAAAATATGGGATACATCAACCATGCTACATCTGTCATATCTGGTGCTGAAGAGGCCTTTCGTCTAATACCCGAGCTCATGAGATCGGCTGGGATAGGACAGACTTATAGTAATGGTCTAGGTGCCGTATATAAAAATAACCTCTGTTTTGAACATGTATTATGGTGTGAATTAGATTAAACAAGAGAATTGTAATTATTATCAATTCTTATTTAAGATGAAAATAACACATAATTTTAACACCGATTATTATATTTATTAATATTTTATTTTTAATTAACTTTATTATGATTCACAAGAACTGGCGAATCAGCAAGTTGACTTAAAGTGTGTGAAATAACTTGAAATTCCTGATTAGTCAAAATTCCTTGAAAATGTTCGTTTGGTATATTCCCTAACTTTCATTTTATTTCCGATTCCAAGGCACACTGTAGTTTAGAAAATATGAGGCGTCTGTCTTTTTGGTTTATCGCATTAATCTATGCATTTTCTGTATCAACATGGCAGAGTTTTTTATGCTACCAGACATGGAAGAAAGAAAATTATTCAGATCAGCAGGCCAGTTTATCTGAATTCTGGTGGTTTGAAACCATGTGAATGTTTGATTACTTGATGATGACTAGCCTTAACTATGCACTGCTTGGTGAAAACACAACTTTAATTAAATCTAGAGTTCCAAAATGTATATATATATATATTGTATTACACATTGCAATAAAATTTCAGTGCTTTAAGAAATATATATTAAATTTCTTCGTGTCACTTGACAACAACTTCCTCAAGAATTAAAATACATGTGTTGGGTGTGATTCAACTTGATTAGAGCCAGTGTTTTAGATAATACAAGGACACTATTGTTCGTTCCTCTTCAAATTGTAAATTTGTTATTTTTAATTCTGTCTCAGCACCCACAGAATGTCCTTTTACAGAGTTCGTGCTCTTTTTTTCTGTATTATGTGGGTCTAAAGTCACTTGAACTGTTAGAGAAAAACTGTGGTACAAATTTAAGACATAGTAGCAGTTTATTTATTATAAGTTATAAGGGGTTTATATAAGTTACTTTTTAAATTGGTTAATAAAACAAGAAAAAATATTTGTAAACGAATTTTCATCAATAATTTTCGCTTCTTGTGGTTTCCGTTATGTTTTCATTTTTATCATATAAAGCCCAAATTGATATGTTTATAGTAAAACTTAGTAACTGATTTTACCAGTAGACTTTCGTGATTAATACCCAGGGGTTTCCCTTCAGACTTTTTTTTTGGGGGGGGGGGCTATTCGAGTGACGAAGGCGCAGTGTGTCCCAGTTGTTTTTACAACGGTGTCTAAAATTTTCAATTTTACGGACACCTAGTGTTTTTTAATGCCAAAAGTTATCACTTACAAATATAACCCTCAAATTTGCATAAAATCTAGGGGGAACCACCCCTTGCTATATGGAAAGAAAACCCCAGAATCTCACGTGCAGACATTAGTATTGGTTAATCGCATGAGTAAAAAATCATATATTGTTCTCGTCAGTAGACTTTAGTCATGTAACTATTCAATTGTAACATCTTGCCGATATCCTGAGTAGAACATAATATTACAATTAAAATTGCAATAACAAATTTCATGAATATATGCTTCGTATCTAAACTTTTGAATTGGTTTTACATTTTTTATACATTTATTTGTTTAATGTTAGTATGAGTTTGGTAGCCATATTCTCTGTTGGAGTTAGATTTAAACTTCATTGATTTTTATCAGACACGGTTTTGGATGTGCACGCTTTCTTATTCCCCTTCACAAAACAAAAGTAACTACAACAGGTTGAAATATTTTCTTATTTTTCATGCAAATCGTTTACGAGAAGTTAACTCATGGATTTTAATTCCATTTTGTAGAGTTCTTATGACTACGTTAGGTGTGGTTTTAATGGGTAAAGGTGATCATGATATTTAGTTCATATGACTACGTTAAGTGTGGTTTTAATGGGTAAAGGTGATCGTGATATTTCGTAGACACTGTTTAGATTTTTCTGTATTTTATTAGCAGCTAATCGACCTTGTATACACCTGGAAAAAAGTTAAGCACCCCCGTGTTTTTTTCAAGTGATTCAGATTCGACGTTCTTGTGACTGATTATAAATTACC
>NW_013665930.1:661882-670881 GCF_000517525.1 Limulus polyphemus
TCATGAAAATTAAACCTTATTTTCAATAAGCAATCCTGAAAAATATTTGGGGGTGCTTAACTTTTTTCCAGGTGTATAGTAATATTGTTTGTAAACTGAAACAACAATATGGACAAACTTTTAAAACTTTTTATTATCGTTTGTTTGTTTGTTTGGAATTAAGCACAAAGCTACACAATGGGCTATCTGTGCTCTGCCCACCACGGGTATCGAAATCCGGTTTCTAGCGTTGTAAGTTCGCAGACATACCGCTGTGCCACTGGGGGACCCTTATTATCTTAACGCAAGATGTAGTGTGTGTTCCATCTGGAACATGATGTGGTTATGGAATATTTCTATCTTCTAGAAAGCTTAGAAACCAATGAAACAATTCGTAATGGATTTCATCGTATCAAACGGCATCAAGTTAAGAGGTTTTTATTTATTCCAAACGCACCATAATAACTGTTAAAAATTACTTAATTCGACGTTATAGTCAGGTATTGGTCTATTGTTTTGAAGAGCAACTTTTTATTGCAAGTGTTAATAATTTATATGAATTAAGCATTTATTACTTTTAATTTTAATATTTAATTTTGCTAAAAAGCCTTTTCCGATACTAAATAGAGTATTAACTGTATAAAACTGTCAATTTTGTTGGGATTTTCAAACGTAAGCAGAGGTGTGGGAGATAAACATTTCAGATATTAAGGAAACGCTTAGTTTTTGTTTTCCTCAAGATGAACTTTACGCTTTAGTTATATATACAGTCGCTTCCCATGTGGATTTTAAATAAGAAGAAAAAAAGTAACTACTTAATAGTTTATGTTCGAATTTCTGACCTTTAACGTCGAAGCACTTAATGAATCAAAGATAATGGCCAGCACTTCGAACATTTTCTTTAATAAACAAAAGTAATTACGTTCTTATTATTGCTGTTTTGGGGCGCGAAATTTGCGCCATCTTATATATAAGCTTCAGGGTTTATACGTGGGCATAAGTGGGCAAAGCGTAGATAGCCCATTGTGTAAGCTTTGCGTTCAAACACAAACAAAACCTTATTACTGTTCAATGAGTGGTGATTGAACATGGTGTAAATATTTATTTTATCATCAACCATGGCTCTTCCATGTGTCTTGAAAATTTGTTCATAGGTTATTAAGGTTGGTGTATTTTATCGAATTTACTCTCAATATACTCCTGTTTTGTCTGTTTAGTACCATCATTGATAACAGTGGAGATCCAGTGTTTAGTGCCTTGTTCAACAATCATTTAGTATTGTTATTTAAGACTCATAACGTAAGTAAATTAATATGTAGAATTATACACGGACATTTCTCTACGTTAAAATAATTTTATATGTTAGCTATCGGCCCTATTATCGGAGCCTTCTTCTTCTACAGTCATTTAGCGTTGTTTTATACTCCCAGCAGCTGGTTTGCCAAGCCAACCGACTGTCTCAGTTGAGGCCTCAATTTCTCGATGTGCAGGCCTTGCCAAACGGAAGATTATCATCCTGTTAGCGTAGATTTGCACAAGTTAAAACTTGATCATACAGAAAT
Source organism: Limulus polyphemus (assembly GCF_000517525.1). Lineage (NCBI taxonomy): Eukaryota > Metazoa > Arthropoda > Merostomata > Xiphosura > Limulidae > Limulus > Limulus polyphemus. Next base: position 663,424 of record NW_013665930.1, read on the forward strand.
AAATAAATAAATAAAATCGGCCTACTTAAAAATTCTCTGTTTCTCAGTTCTTCAATTTTAATTTTTTTCTTTAAACTTTAAAGAATTTTTTTTTTAATTTTGGTTGTATTTCCTGAACAACCATTATGTATTATTGCAACAAAACTATATTTAATGAATATTTTTGGTAAATTCGTAGCTACTTTTTGCATCCCTACAATTGTAAGTTAATATGTAAAAAAAATAGTACCACCTAGGTTACGATATGCTGGGTTATATAGACTCAAAGAAAGTAATGAATTTTTCTTATTTAAAAAGTGCATCTACAAATTTAGTTAAAATGTATTTTTAATTCAACTTTGAAAATCGGAACTGCATTATTTCAAGAACAAGAAATTTGCTTGGAGAGAACAGTGTTAGTCCCACCGATCAATGTCTGTTATAATAGGCATCTCGGGGGACGTTGTTACTTACAGTACAGGGACATTTAGAGAATAATGTTTCATAGTGTGATTTCCGAGCGTTATGTCCGATTAAAGATAGCCTGCTCACTAAGTAATTGAATGACTGAATCATTTGGATTCAAAACTACTACGTGACGGACTGGGTGGAGTACGTTGACCCTCCTGTTGTATGAGACGTAAAATCATTTTCTTTAGCGTTGTTAAGGGTGTCAAGTTGTGAATGCGTGTGTGTATAAACTGTTTCATAACGATATTAAGAACTTCTAGTCATTAATGTGAATGTTACTTTCAAATAATTTTAGTTGCGAGTTAGTTAGTTGTGTTTAATTAGAAGTTCTTATACTATTAGTATGATACTGAACTTAGCCTTACCCATGTCATATTATAGAAGGTTAAAATATAGGTTCTTATTTAGATTTTGTATAATACTATATATATCATTTGACAGTTGTTAAAATTGGCATGATACTTACCATTACTGTTTATGTCATGAGTTCGTTGTAAGAGTTCGCTTTCACACGATGTGGGAGATATAGAGGTTGTGAATTCTTTTTTGATGGGGGAGTGCCAGGAGCCTCTTTTTTTCGTGTTCCACAATGTGTATGGTGTTCTGTCTTTGGACAGTTTATCTGTCTTGTGTGTGATTCTTCAGGAGTGTTTGTTTTATGCTTGAACAGCATCATAAATTTCTTCTTCTGGGGCTCAATCTGTAATGTAATAGGTTAAGATAGACACTGTTAAGTAGCTTCTGGGGCTCAATCTATAATGTTATAGGTTAAGATAGACACTGTTAAGTAGCTTCTGGGGCTCAATCTATAATGTTATAGGTTAAGATAGACACTGTTAAGTAGTTTCTGGGGCTCAATCTATAATGTTGTAGGTTAAGATAGACACTGTTAAGTAACGAGTAATTGGTACACGAAAATGTTGAAGTGACTTTTAGAATATAAGAATTTCATGACGTAAAATGATTTTTTTATTATTCTCGTGTTTGGATGTCCAGGAAATGTAGGAAATATTTTAATAAATTAAAAACAAACCTATATCTCAAGCTTTGTTTAGTGCTGAATATTTCATATAAACACTGTTGTAACATGTTTATCAATGAAAGGCTGGGGCACATTAACTCCAAGTATATACCTTATACAACTCGGTTAAAGTTGATTGTTTAAGTTCGCCCAATGACCATTATTACACTTAGCAGGTGTTCGGTCCATCTAAGTTGGCTCTGAACTCACAAACTGAGGAACCACAGGTTTCATAGCCTGAACGGTCTAGGTCTACTCTGTCAAAAAATCAGTACCAGTCTTCAATACATCCTGTACCTTAACACCACTCGGCAAATGGCTTTCAGTTAAAGTTTGCTCCTTGATCATTATAGAACATCCTCCTTGTTTTGAAGTGAGTTATCTACTGTTCAGTTAATTTTTCAGCGACTGTTTCACTTAGTGAAATAGTAATCAAATACCAGCAGAAGGTAACGATTATCGTGGTCAGTTTTGGGGGAGTGGTCTTGTGATTTCCAAGGCTATTTTGTAATGGAAAAGTGTAAGAGTTTTCTCTGGCGTGAAGGATTATTTCTCTGAATTGCAGATGAAGTGCAGTGTATACATAGTCACACTACATCTCTCAGGTAATGTGACCAGAAATATCGTTTGCACAGTTGGTTTTAATACGAGACACTACCTGATGCCCTCTAATCTGTATACCACATAGTTTTTAAAGTAACACGGTTCTCAGAGGAACTACACAGTCACGGGTCGTAGCAGTGGTCCATCTACCTTATGCCATCCGACTAGTAAAAAAAAAAAGCTTGCAAAAGGTTACAGGCTTTCGCACTGTGTTCATCCGTCCATGACTGTCGCTCTTTATCTTACTTCTAGCTCTTGTAGCGTCTCAGTTGTTGGACTAGGTTTGCATCATCAGTGGAATCCTCACTAGTACGGTTCGTTTTAACGGATGTGACTAGGTTTTGCAGCACCATATGTCTTGGATCTTCTCAGTTGTTGAATTATGTGTACGTTCATTAGTGGATTCCTCACTAGTACGGTTCATTATCAGGAATGAGATTAGGTTTTACAGCACCATATGTCTTGGATCTTCTCAGTTGTTGAATTAGGTGTACATTCATCAGTGGAATACTCACTAGTACGGTTCGTTTTCACGGATGTGACTAGGTTTTACAGCATCATGTGTCTTGGATCTTCTCAGTTGTTGAATTAGGTGTACATTCAACAGTGGAATACATCACTAGTACGGTTCGTTTTCACGGATGTGACTAGGTTTTACAGCACCATATTTCTTGGTTCTTCTCAGTTGTTGAATTAGGTATATATTGATTAGTGGAATCCTCTTTAGTACGGTTCATTATCAGGGATGAGACAAGTTTTTCAGCTTCATGTATCTGATATCCGGACACACGAGAAATGAACAAGTTCTCATATATCAGTAAGAAAATTTAGATGTGAGCTGATACCTAGAATTACATTTGGTGGAGTCAAAATACGGATTTGTAGTTTGAATAAATAATGTCTACAAATCTCCAGCCTTCTTTGTTTACTTTTTTTACGATCCTTATTTGCAGGTTTTTAACTTCCACATTTTTTGTTTATCTTGTTTACTGGCTTTTTTTATCCGCAACTATGGGCAAAGGATTACTTGAAATGGTAGCTAACTTGATGACTTGTAATGATAATTAACATAGCTGATACGGTTTATGATAATTTACTGTAGCTGTTGACTATTTGATGGTATTAGTTCGAGATGTAAAATGTTAAGCTTCAGCTAGAGATTGTCATGGAGATTTGTTTGAGAATATAGTGAGAATTTATAGTTTCTGTAAGTAAATTATATATATATATATATATATAATGCATAGCAATGGACAAATATATGGCTAGACTGAAACACAAACCAACTAAGTGCGTATAAAATTTTACTACTATAAAAGCAGCCTCTACAAATAAAACATATACGTCTGAAGCATCGATTTAATCCATCGTGGCAGTTTTGTCGATGTAAGATCTCGGAAGATTACCGTGAGTGCTCAGAAGTTCATTAACCCCCCTCGCCCCCTGCTCTTGAAGAAGGTGAAAGGGTGAACTTGATGCTTGAGAATTTGGCAGACAATATATTCCTGAAGTTCTTCAGGAATATAAAAAGCCTTTGTAGAGCTTTTGGTCCTTCAGGGCGGCGGGGGATCTATAAATCCAATGCCTAGCATTGGATGTGTGTGTGGTGGGGGGGGGTGCCCCAAGAAAACCCACTTTCACTGATCAGGCGCCAAAAAGTCTACCTGATCAGTGCCCGCCTTGAAAGAATTAGTAGCATGAGAGATTTTTAGAAATTTGGTAACATGTGAAGGAAAGATAGTTGTGGAATGATATTAACAAGGTTTAAGATTGCCATGGGATATTCGACTGGTATGGGGTATGTCGGAACTGATAAGATATGCTGATGGGAGGCGGGGTTGGGTATGTCGTCATTGTAGCTGGAAGAAGGAGCAGGTGGTTTGTATGTCGTAGTTCCAGCCGAAGGGCCAGCGTGATTCGTCGACGGTTCTTTTTGTGAGAAGCGATGGTGAAACTAGAGTCGTCGTGGAGGGTTCGGTAGGCGGCTGGGTCTGAGTGGATTTTTTTCTTTGAAACTTTTTGGCCTGAGCGGTTTGGTCTGTTAGTATGATTGGTTCTGTCATTGTGGAAGAGGCTCTGAAAAGCTGTGGGCTGGTTTGTGTAGATTGATCTGAGGTTGATTTCTTTGGTTTAGTAATGGTTAAGTCTCCATTTCATAGGAAGACTGTGTGGAGGCTGGCCTGGCTTTTAAAGGGTTGACAAACGACTGAGAGACTCGAAATTCATGGGTTGCATAAAGATTTTAGGTCATCGTGAGTCGTGGGAGGATTCCTCCCCTCGTGGCTTCAGGGAGTAGATGTACTTAGGCCTTGTATGGAAGTCCGTCAATGATGACCGGAGATATCGTAGTAAGTGGCGGTAAGGGTGGTCTGCCTACAGGAAGACTAACAGCGTGGATAGACAGCGCTGGGCGAAACATCTGCATGGCCTGGCAGTTAAGGTTTATATCCTTCAAAAACAACAAGATCGCATTAAATGAACTTTAATGTATTTTAAAGTAATTATTCTACGAATGTGTGTAATAAAATTTAATATTGTTTATTGATTTGTTTTTTACTTCTTCACGTCATACATAATATGGAGGTTGGCTCACTAAAGACACTGATTGTATAGTGTACAAATCATTTAGTATCTGCTTGTTTCAGTCATCTAATGTTCATCTATTATTGGCTGGTAATTCCTGTTTTACCCTGTATTTACACTTTTTAAGAAACACAAGACATTTGTAAAAAAAACCTAACTTCAGGGGGTAATGATAACATTATTTACACTAGAAGTGTGATGTTTTTCACCTTTGGTAAAATATAGAAGAAAGAAATCGACTTTCCAATATCTTTATGACCTTTGCAATTCCTCAGTTAGTATTCTACAAAAGGTTTGGGAGCAATATACCAAGTTGTTTTTGCTGTAGACTGGCAAGATAATAATAATGAGAAGAAGAATTACAAACGGGCCGTTTTGAGCGGATTTTCTTGGGGTATGCCATCAACACTTTTTGCCTACATGAGAGTGTTCCTGGCTTATTCGAGGTACGTCACACACATTTAGTGTGATGGTGACCACGCCATCGTAAGGTGGATGAGGTTAGGCGGGCAAAGAGATTCGGTCATTGGGGGCTTCGGGAGTGCTGGATGCCAATCTACATGGCTCACTATACATACCATCCCACCAAGGGGAATCAACATGGCTGTAATTGATTACTTCCTTCTTGGTAGTTTTTACAAGCGTATTTTGGATTCGCTGATTTCCACAAAACTGACTAACATTATTAGCACTCCTTAATGGACCATATAGGTGCAAAAGTGCAGCTCTGGTAAACGTGTAAAAGTGCCGAGAAGCACTATTCGTTCAGAGTAGTTCTCCGAGTCTATTAGAGATCACTTGATCTTAATCTTAGATCCATTTGGCCCTCCATCTTTCTGCCATATGTTTAAACAGACGGCAGAGGCAGTTCTCAACTACCATCTCACAACAAGAATGAGAGAGAAATTTGTGTGAATCAAAATTGCAAATCAACCCCGACTTCTGTAGTAACTCCAGATTCAAATTATGTTCATAGCACCAATATTTTGTCTTGATCAAGGTAATCTGTGACATTCCAAGAGTTGAGTTGATATTCCTTTATCTGATTTTCACAACAACGAGAAGTTTGTGGGTTTAGTACTTGGAAGTTTTGTTGCAGGCGGAATGAAAGAGACAGTACTTGTTTTGAAGTTGAATGAAAACAAACTATTTTTAAAACAGAAGGTAAATTGAACTAAGACCGATCATCTAGTGGAAGTAAATTACTAATTTAACAAAGAAATGGTGACGATTAAGGAGAAGAAAATTTGTACTTGAATAAAGTTTTTTAAACTGAAACTTTTAATTAAACTGGGAAATAAACACACGATCAACAGCTGTTTAAAGACTATAAAACAAGAATGAGATTTGTACAGCATGTCTTGACTCTCAACATAAGAAGCTAATTTAGCTGAAAATCTGAAAACTGCTCCAAAGGTGCACGTTATTTCTGATAATGACCTCTCTGGTCCGTATGACAGTTGCAAAGCAGTCTCATATATAAATGCTGATGTAGGATACATCGCAAAGAACCCATTAAAAATATATATGCCTTCCTTGACCAAATCTTGCTAAAGAAAGTAACATATATAGGGTTGAATTAGCACACAGCCTCGACCGTATTTACTGTTCTCAATTAGAGCACTAGAAAAGTTTAAAAATATTCAAAATATAGAATATATACAGTGGGAGATATGTGATCTTCATGCCACACGTTTACAAGTTTATGCATACATTTATAATGGAATAGATTAGATCTTGGAATAGAGCATACTTTGCATAGTTTTATATACAAAGAACTAGGACGTTTATAAATTGGTAAATACATTTGAATCATCTTTTTTTCTCTCTAAACGTGTTTTAACCAGTATGATGTACCACTGTATCAGTTAATGAAGTATCTGTTAGTGAGATTAGAACTTTGCGTGTATGTCATCAGCCATAGATATCTTAGCTAGGTATTAAACTTTGATTTCTCCATGGTTTAATCACAACCTTCTTCCGTCCATTATATCGTTTCAGGGTTTGAAAGGTTGCCAAGTGGGTCAGACTTTATTTCACGGTTTTTCTGAGGCAACTTATCCAAACAAGCTTTTCGTCGTCTCCACATCAGGTTTTAGCTTTAGTCCAGTAAACACACACACACACACACTTGCAATCACGATTATTTTCAACACAACTGGGCATGATAATTTAGGTAACTAAGGGAAAGAACATTTGTACGCATCTAAACTGGGCATGATAATTTAGGTAACTAAGGGAAAGAACATTTGTACGCGTCTAAACGGCATGATAATTTAGGTAACTAAGGGAAAGAACATTTGTACGCGTCTAAACTGGGCATGATAATTTAGGTAACTAAGGGAAAGAACATTTGTACGCGTCTAAACTGGGCATGATAATTTAGGTAACTAAGGGAAAGAACATTTGTACGCGTCTAAACTGGGCATGATAATTTAGGTAACTAAGGGAAAGAATATTTGTACGCGTCTAAATTCCCAGCTGCAAGAAACCGGCTGACCAACTGCTTTGTTTCGTGATCCAGTTGTCGTACATTATTCAGAAAGTTTGTGTATTTATCCTTATAGAATTAAGCTTTCTGTAAAAAAGTAAACCATCGTGCCTACTCTCATAGTATATGTTTTTACAACCTGTTTCTGAAAAATATGTTATGAAATTTACCAATATCAATTCTGTTTCGACGTTATATCATTATCATGCTATATTCTGTTCCCAATGTTGACATTAATTTAGAAGTATATATATATATATATATATGTATATAAACACCTTTATAAGACTAAAGTGATTGGTTAATGTTT
>NW_013665930.1:671159-672800 GCF_000517525.1 Limulus polyphemus
AATTAAGTATTATATATATATATATATATATATATATATATATATATATAAACACCTTTATAAACTAAAAGTGATTGGTTAATGTTTTGCAAATCAACTAAAAATATTTTGTTTTGAAAAATGCACTTGTCTTTAGAGACATCGCTGTTTTTTAATCTTGTTTTAGCTAGCGATTTTTTACACTGTTTGTTAGGCCATGAAACAGAGCTAATTGATTCTAGATCCGTATCAGATTGGTTCAAAATTCTGTTTTAAATCCGTTGGGTATAACCAACTATGGTAAGTTTTAGTTACAAACAGTACATAAGGCTAGATATAGATATATACTTAAATATGAATTCTCATAACTTGTTAGAATATAAGTGAAAAAATAAAACACCTTTTTTTATCCAGTAATTTGAATATGCAGTTTGCCGCTGAAAAAATTAATCAAATTGCACATTTATTTAATTGTTATTGTTTTCTCAAAATTTAGTTTTACCATACAAAAAAAGGATATTTACATTTTGGGTGTAGGCACATAGATGATACGAGGCAGACCTGAGTATAAAAATTGGGGTGCAAGCGTTCTTCACGTATGTACTATACATATTAAGCCATATACCGGTGCGATAACTATCCAATAAGTATAAGTGAAAAAAAGATTATCGCTAAATAATAAAGCTATGTATGACAGACTACTGAACTTGAAAAACGGAACCAAACAATATAGAGTTGGAAGTGGACATATCACTTGATCGGCTAACGATCACATAGCAGACTAAGCTGTCTCGACTTTACATGGACAATAAAATCTCTACATTACTGGCTTCCCCACTTTGTCTATCGAAATCTTGATGTTTGAATATAATCTTAGGTTTTCATCATTATACCTTTCCTTTAATTAACTTTAGAATACTAATTTTATGAATATTTTACAATAGAGTAACATTTTACGATTGGAAATTCTGATTATATTTGTTTTGCCTGAATTAGAAAAGTATTTCATAATTAAAATATCTGTAGAATATTTCTTACTTCTTAATGTGGAATATAGTTTTCCGTAGAAGCAAAATTCAAGATTATCATTAAATCCAATGTACTAAATTCACACAGTATAAATCTTGACCACATCTCTACTGTGAAGTGGAATACTTTGAACAAAAAATTACGCAACTGCTTTGCCATTTCTGCCAAGTTTCTCGACTCAACTGCTACAACTCTTGACTTCCGATCCACTTACCCTGTCTTACAACAATTTTCTTGGTGAATGAACACTACTGAAAATCTTTGCAGATTATTTGTACATTTTTAGCAAATTTGTGCGTGTTTCTCGCGTTTTCAAGAGACAAAGATGGGGGAATGCAGTCTCCTTTAAATAACCTGCAAAACTTTTAAAGTAAGACATTTAAAGTGCATTACCAGAGCTTCAAAAAGAAATCTCATTGTGGACTGAGTGTTAACTTTTACTTGTATAGACTTTCACCGAATGTGTTGGGCTTTTACTAAGGGTATACAATTTGCCGTTCAAAAAAATTAGTTTATTTGCACATCTACTTAATTATTATTGTTGTCTCAAAATTTCGTTTTAATATAAAAAAGGAAACTACATTTTGAGTGTGGGCATACGAGGCCTGTGAGAAAAGTATCCGACCTTTGGCC
>NW_013665930.1:673426-690320 GCF_000517525.1 Limulus polyphemus
AGCTAAACTCCATTTCGAAAGAGGTTTTCTCGGAATATAGTATAGTTTAATTCTAAGGTTAGTGTTTAGATACACAACCAGCAGTTGAAACATTAATTGAAGCTAAAGGAATAAATCATATTGAAAACCCGTAAACATTTTAATGGTTTATGAACCTGGTCGTCCCCCCCCCCCAAGTGGCACGGCGGTATGTCTGCGAACTTACAATGCTATAAACCGGGTTTCGATACCCGTGGTGGGCAGAGCACAGATAGCCCATTGTGCAGCTTTGTGCTTAATTACAAACAAACCTGGTCGACACAGAGCTCGAAATATAGGAATACTTTTATTGCCCTTCGTCATATAGTATACTGAACTTTTATAATTCATTGTTAAATGTAGACTATGAAAATTGTAAAGTTTGGACTGGTTAAATTACTTGAAATAATAAAAATAATAAAAGCATATGACTTGCCATCTTCCTTTGCTCTTTCAAGCTTATTGTTTGTATATTAAGTGAGAAAAGCGTTGATTCGCACTACAGCTTGTATAGGTAAAACTGGTCGTTAATTATCCGTTGCTGTGTTTGGAGTTTTCAATTATATTAGTTTGGAATTGACAGAAGACTCGTAGTTTTATGCAGACACTAAGAGGAGAAAAAATGCGAAAATTAACTGCAAATATACAAATAATAAACTTTTAACAACTCATTTTTACGAAGCTTATCTTAATCCAACAAAATGACTTGCTGAAGTTTTAGATCTTTATTTAACGTTATAATCTGGGTGCCTTTTCCTGGCCCTCCAGTGGCACAACAAAATGTCTGCGGACATACAATGCTAGAAACCGGGTTTCGATACCCGTGGGGGGAAGAGCACAGATAGCCCATTGTGTAGCTTTTTGCTTAACTTCAAAACTAGTCCCTTCCTGAAAATTTCGACTACCATACACAACTTTGCTACTAATATTTGTTGATGGATTTAAGCCTTTTTATATGCTGATTAAGAACCTGAATGATGGCAAAACATTTGACTTGGCGAAAGTGGTCAAAAAGAAAATTGTACGATATGAACACCAAAATGAAAGAAAAAAAGAAAATGGTTTTCATAATTCTGAAGGATAATTCATTCCAGAAGCGGAGGTTCGATATGAGGCGAGTAGAACAATCAATTTTATAGTTCCTAACGACTTGAGTTATCACAAAATTGCTACTGTCTTATGAAGTATATTCCGTGAAGATGGGTCGTAAGTAGTGGTCCTATTTCGTGAACCATTGGATCTTATTGTCCTGGTCCGGCCTGGCCAGGTGGTTAAGGCACTTGACTCGCAGTCTGAGGTTCGCGTGTTCGAATCCCCGTCCCACCGAACATGCTCACCCTTTCAGCCGTGGGGGCGTTATTATGTAACGGTCAATCTCACTATTCGTTGGTAAAAGAGTAGCCCAAGAGTGATGATAACTAGCTGCCTTCCCTCTAGTCTTTCACTGCTAAATTAGGGACAGCTAGTGCAGATAGTCCTCGTGTAGTTTTTCGCGAAATTCAAAACAAACTTATTTTCTCCTCCCCCCATTTTTATACTTTTTCCACGATTTACTATGGCCACTAGATGCTGTCGACTTTCTCTGGTTTCTGTAAGTTTTTTCATAATACAATTTCTTTCGTTTCAGCACTTTATCTTCATCTGTTACCAAACCAGTTTCTTTGTTTTCCATAGGTTCTGAATCCATGTCAGTGTGTTTTTCTTTTTGTTCTCCACTCTGAACACGATATCTTCATGCCTTAAAATTGTTCTTCGTACATTTTTATTCTAGTTTGCAAACACGTTTCTGGACCACCCAACAGTTGCATGAGAGATCGCAAGATATCTGCATTTTAAAATTTCTAGAGTCACCATGAGTCCACTTACGAAAGTCATTTTCCCGATTTGCCAACCAGTCAGGTTTTGTTTTCAAATCTAGTCGCATGCAATTGTTTATGGTCATCCAACCCATCAGAAAATGATCAGGTAGTTAAACTATTATATATCTCAAGTATTAAAAGTGTTGGTTCATGTCGTCCAACCCATCAGAAAATGATCAGGTAGTTAAACTGTTATATATCTCAAGTATTAGAAGTGTTGGTTCATCAGTTTTAACCCAAATCATAGCTGAATGATAGCTGTAAGCAATACACCATTTTAAAGTCCAGTTTGTGGAAAGACCAGTTTTCATACATACCATAACAAATTGTTTGATAATATCTACAATATCATCACGTTGTTTTTCTGTTATTCCGAAGTGTAGCATATATTGGCAAATTTACTGGGAAAGATATCTTTGACGACTACCAAAATTCTAACTTTATCCTTTCCAAAAGAGAAGGCCCCCAGTGGCACAGTATATCTGCGGACTTACAACGCTAGAAACCGGGTTTCGATACCAGTGGTGGGCAGAGCACATATAGCCCATTGTATAGCTTTATGCTTAACTACAAACAAAAATCCAAAAGAGAATCAATTTCGTTTCACATCCACTGACTACATGTATAAATGAGAATATATTTTGTTCATCTATGTTCAAACACTATAGATCACTATCAAATAATCTTTCTTCTTAACGTACAACTCTACTTTAATTGGTCGTCCACAAATCTTTCATACATGTGTACTGAAGTAACGAAGAGAATAGTGTCTGAAACTGCAATTATGATGTATGTGCAATGAGGTTTTAAGTTGTCTGTAATGTATACAAATAACCAGGTGTCTGCTTCCTCACGGATGATGACAAAGACACAATTGATGCTTCATTCTTAATACCGTTTTCAGCGATATCTGATACCATGATTCTACTCTTGAACCTCTCTGACATCTGTGATATACTAATTGCAGAAGATGATTTTTATTTCTGACTAATTTTCGAACAGAAAAGCAGTAGAATAGCTTTGCTATTCTTATTTTGAAGAATGTTTTCCCAGTTGCGTTCCAGCAGTTGTCCTGTCGACACTTTTATATTTTTTCTCTGCTTTGTGTCTTCTTTAGCGACAACCACTTTTCTGTAAGTTCACCTTTTTTGGTAAAGTCCATCATATCTGTCTGTAGCCAAATGGATTTCATCTTCTATGTCATCACTCAGAATTGATTACAGCACCCTTTCGGCTAACGTTTTCTTCCAATGACTTTTGTTGTCTGATGATACAAATAACACCCATAACAACTGTTGTTCTTTAAATGTCATCTACAATTTCCTGTGGCCATTTTTTTAACTTTACTTTTTTCTAAGCCATTGACAAGAGTAGCTTTATTTCCGCCTTTTAGTCGCACATAGTCCTCAGATTCAGAAATAGCTGGCGGATAGGACCTTTATCCAGATTCAGCTGTTTTGATTGTCTGTTTTTATCAAGCAAACTCTTTTCAACACAAATATTTATGTTGTAATTTGATTTCTCAAACTCTTTACCGATTATTTTATTTCTTGTTTTTCCTTTGCAAATCTTCAAGTATATGACAAATTTGTTTTGTCCAGTTTCTCTGATGACACATATTTCACAATTATTTTCTTACCAACTTCATTTACAATCAAAATATACACTGTGACTTCCTTGGATCCCTTTACGCCACTACTTATGTTCATAAGATTTTCAGTATCAGTAATTGTGAATGGATTTCTCAGTTCTTTTGACTTTAATTAATTTTATTATTCTGTCTCGCCGGGTATCGTTCAGGTGCAAAAATAAGGTATATGCAAGAATGAACATATGTTATTAACACAGTTACCCCCAGTGGCTCAGAGGTAAGTCAGCAGGCTTACGACGCTAAAACATCGGGTTTCGATACCCGTGGTGGGCAGAGCACAGACAGCCCATTGTGTAGCCTTGTGCTTGACAAAACAAAACACCACTAACAGCGGAGAAATCCAGTTGATGACCTAACAGATTGGTCATAGAAGTTTTTTGATTTGCCTGTCGTTTATGATTATTACTAATTATTATTAATTGTAATTTTTTATTGAAGTTGTTTAACAACTCTTCTGGTAAAAATCATTACGTAATTAAGTGGAAAGATATACCTGTAAAACCATGAAACACGAAATCATAAAATTGTTTACATTTAGCATATTTGAATCAATGATTCATAAATTCACCTTTTTTAACTCAAGAAACAATGTCAACACATAATATGTTTCTACGCGCAGGACAAGTAGAAGAACATAACACAGTTTTATTTAAACGTGAAAATATATGATTTAAGAAAACTTTGCTGAAGTAAATAATGTCGTATTTTGGCGGTCGTTTTGGATTTACCATATTTTGAGAACTTTTGCTGTAGCAAGTCATTTTCCATTATTCATTTTCTTATTCGGGAAATTCAAAAGGACTAAAAACCACCAACAAAATTTTTGTATCAAAGTGGAGAAGTGGTGAAGAGTCAACCCTTATTTTTACGAAATTACCAATGACTCCCAGCTTATTAGAACAAATGACACTTTTCAAAATATTCAATACTCCAACTTGCCTCACCGTGATCACTTAACGTAGAAAGACTTTAAATTCATTAAGTATTATCTTGGTTAATCACTAACTTGTACTAATTCAGATACGTGCCGGGTGTAGTTCTAGTAGTTACTATGACCGAACTGTGAACCTGAAGGTTTGTTGGTTAACAAAAATTGTCGTAATACGCACTCCATACTTTTGGACCACACGTGCATTATGAGTGTTTTCAAAAGGTGGACCTTGGGTTATAGGAGTTCTACAATTTTGTATCAAGACTTCTTGAAACTACGTGTTTTCCTGACATCGTGAATGCGTTATAAGAGTGATGGTCACATCCTACTATTCGATTATAGTAGCCCAAGAGTTGGCAGTGGGTAACGTTGATTAGCTGCCTTTCGTATAATCTAATTTATGTTTACGTCATTTAAATACTGCAACAAACGCCTATCGGCCAGTCTTGTAATACTTAATTATAAAGAATAATCACGAATATTTATTGTAATAATCAATACATGTTAGAACGATAAAAAAAGAGTGGTTCGAATAAAATGTCGCTATACAACACTTTATAACTGTACTCACAGCAGTATTGTGTTTTGCTAACAAAAATGACGACATAATGCGGTCGGATGCCTTATATAGGTGGCGTATTATAATTAAAGTAGTATAGAATTCGACATTTACCTTAACCAAACAAACAGGAAAATTTGAATAATGAATGAATATATAATATAGCTAATATTTTATTCGTCATTTCAGACTCATTCGTCAACAGCCAGGAGTGGACTTTAAGTCGTTCTGTACCTGATTTGAGGCTGGTAGGACAATATCTATTCTTATATTTTAAATTTTATTCGAAGTGTATACATCTCTTGAGAATAATTAGTAGTATAATTACTCCTGTAAGACATTATATTTTTGTCGTGCATTTTTTAATGCTTACTTTATCATTAAACGGCATAGGTTTGGGATATTCATTTATTTAAAAACTGTAGTTTCACATACCCGTTATTTGGGCACATATCGGACTTGTGGCAGAGTCCAGAGCTGGTTATTAATCTGAACTATTGGAATGACTTCGTTTTTCATTTTTTACTTTCATAGTTTTATTTTATAATTCATCTTGTGGTATATGGTTGGAGTTCCCAGTTTGCCCCTTCTGAAGAAAAGTCTACCTTTCGAAAGAGCTTGTGTACGAGGGTTTTGTATTTTTGTCTTTAATTGATTTTTTGAACCAATATACTTTCCTAATATCATGAATAGGGTTGAAGGTTATAGTTTTATTTATATTTTGTTAATAGTTATATTGCTGTGATTAAAAGTTAATGTTAAATACTTCTCAGAATAAAGTGTTAGAAAGTTTTAGCCAACTATGTATCTCAAACTGTATTATTATTAGAGTATATATCATTCTGGCTATTCTTGTTTTTTAGTCGTTCGTTACGTTCATTTTACAAATCCGTGTTTTTATCATTGGTTGTGTCGGTTGTTCACACAACCCGTGATATTTCCATACATCCATAATAGGTTTTTAATTTGAATAATAATTTTTCTCTCGTCGTTTAGAATTAGTGAGTTGTTACCTTTTTTAGCTTTAATCATTAGTTGGGCTTAGTAAGGATGTATCTGTTCTACGTTCAACATAGGGCATTGTGGGAAGTTTAAACAGCGGGAAATCAGCTTTAGTCCATCGATATCTGACAGGATCCTACATGCAGGAGGAGTCACCAGAAGGTATGCCACATTTTATGTCCTGACCATTAGAAACAATGGAATACAGAATATATGCATATCATCATTATATGAACTACTGATGTGTAGTTCTCTTTTAAAAAGAATATTAAGCTGGAAACATTTACCTAAATTCCTACAGTCTTTGTCATTCAACTCTGTACCTAAATTCAGTTACCATTTTGCTTTTCAAAATGATGCTTCAGCCTGGAGCTTAGACACCGTACCTTCCAAAAGCACCGCCTGATAATGGCATTTTAAAGTTAATCATATTGGTCTGGTATAAGAACCTAAGTCGTTGTTAAAATTACTTATACGTGTTCAAATATCAAACTATGATATTTTAGACTCAAGATGTTACTAAATAGGTGGTCGCTTCAAGAAGGAGGTGCTGATCGACGGACAAAGCCATTTGTTGTTAATTAGAGACGAAGGTGGACCTCCGGAGCTTCAAGTAAGTTTCTTATTCCTTTTGTTAAGATTTTGTCTGCTATTTCCAAATTAATTATACGGTAACTGGTGAATAAATATCTGAAACCTTTGGAGGAGAGTGTACATGATGACAATAAGAGTCTGATTAAAAAACATATTCTAGTCTGATCACCGGAAATACATTCTATATATATAAACACAAAGAGGTTCAGTATGTTATATTAAAACGATTTTGGAACCTAACATATCATCATACTCGATGTCGTCATGCTGGCCATCCTCTGTTGGACGACCGTGCACCTTGATAATAGTCCTACAGCATATTTTCCATTGCAGAAGGTTTTTTGTGCGAATGTCATGTTCAAACCAGACTATTACACCCTGCATAGTTTCAATAGGTCATCTAGTGTACAACAGTTTCAACAGTTCAATCGCACAGAAACTTGTAGATGCTGTGTCTGGCGACTTGACCGGTTTATCTTCGTATAGAATTGTATAAATACACGTTTAATATTTTAGCTGCTTGAAGTATACGATAGTTGAACGGCAGGTATAACTGGAAGCCTTATCATGGTTAACCCGTACCCTATTCGCCTATTTCCTTCTTGGTTTTGTTACGTACTTTACTGTGCTTTTGCCACTGATCTTTATGTTTGTGGATTCTCACCTCTTACATGACGTCACACTTTGCTTACCATGGTTGTGTTAGGTACGTCTTGTTGCAGGTCTCTTTCTAAATGTTCCTAGCGTACCGAGTTAATCCATATTCACTTGTTTTTCAATGTAATTAAGTACATAGAATACCCCCGTCTTGGAAATTCTTAATACCGAATCTGAACACATGCTTATGGTCTTTGTGTATGAATATTTTGCGCCGGAAAGAACTGTTACTTTCCCTTCCCATAGACGATCAGTTTTCGGTAACGTCACCTATAAAATGTTAAAAATATAATTCTCATACGTTTGACTCCACCGCTTCTTTCGTTTTGGGTGTGGTTATCATATTCACAATATTCATTAGTAGTATATTAATTTTGAAATGCAATATAGATACAAACCCACACACACAAAGACAAATTTTAAAGAATGTCGTCATTATAGTTTGTACATTACGTGAATTCCCAGAGTATTTTTCTTCGTAATCAAACATTCAATATGTATGTTCCACGAGGAAACAGACGAAGTTATAGAACTCGTATTGAGTTACACATTATATGTTACTTGTATTGATTGGCCGATTGCGGATTATTCATATCAAGTGGCGTCTATTTGTGACGTACGTACAGCAGATGGCCGACACGGGAAGTAGGTCGTAACGGCTGCCATGGAAACAGCATAAAAACACTGTCTTTGTAATTATTTCATTGAAAAGTACACGTCAGTTACTTTACAGAATTATGCATTGTTCGATCTTGACATGCATATTTGTGGCGCATATGATATCTAAACACACATATAACTATTACATTTAAGTGTTAGTGTATGTACAGAATAATTACCTCATCCAATTGCCCTCGAATCTTTTTAATCTCGGGTGAAAAAAGTTTTTTTTTAAACATGGGAATAAAACGTAGCAACTGGTATTATTTTTGTCGTGCCTGAGTTTCATGACCTGCCGTGAACGTCATTTGTGGCCGTAAGTGACTTAGAGGTTGCATAATTGGATAGGGAACGAAAGGTCCAAGGTTCGAGCCGTGGTATTCACACGGACGTACTCCACACTTTCAACCGTGAGAACATTATAATTGTGGCCACCAATCATGTTCTTCTGTTAAGAGTAGCCGCATGGACGGCAGTGCTGCCGATCGGTTGACATCTCGTACGGCAGCAGTTTTAAAGAAGGGATAACTGTGCCAGAATCTTGAGGTTTCTGAACTGGCCGTTTAACCCATGATCGCATAAGGGCTATTCAGAATGAAAATATAGTATTACTCGAATGATGATGGATTGATATTTAATTATTTTTTTCGCTGCTGCTGGGCCTGGCATGGCCAGGTGGTTAGGGCGTTCGACTCGCAATCTGCGGGTCGCGGGTTCGAATCCCCGTCCCACCAAACATGCTCGCCCCTTTCACCCGTGGGGGCGTTATAATGTAACGGTCAATCCTACTATTCATTGTTGAAAGAGTAGCCCAAGAGTTGGCGGTGGGCGGTGATGACTAGCTGCCTTCCCTCTAGTCTTTCACTACTAAATTATGAATGGCTAGCGTAGATAGCCCTCGTGTAGCTTTGCGCGAAATTCAAAACAAACAAATAAACAATCCCTGTTACTTGGTGAAATGAGTCAATGATAATGTTCCCTACGACCGATAGAAGTTAGTTGAAAAACTTATTCACTATTCTGGGTAGAAACATTGAGTGGATTTTTAGAAAATACTGACCTTACCAACACATCGTAATGTTTCATTTGACCTTCATACTCCGAGAAGCTACCATACTTCGTTAACCTTTGATCTTACGATTCACACACGTGGTATGTTAATATTACAAGGAAATGCAAGATGAAAGCCGTGGATCGAAAATTGATCCTTCAGAAGAGAAAACGGCGGTATTATTGTTTTAATTCATGAACTGTATTTAACCAAAAAAATATTTCGCTCAAACAATCATGAAACAAGTGTAATATAAAAACAGATAAAATAAGAAACATATTTCATCATATATATATATACCTACTTTTGTAAACTGCGCTGTTTAATTGCCATAAACAAACTAGTAATATAAATATATTTGTTAGAATCTTCTAGAATTTTAACCTACCTAATATTGATGACAAACGTATAAAGATATTTATACATTTGTAAAAACCACTTAAGCAAATAAGGACTTAAGAATACGTAAAATATTTAACAGTTAAATTTAAAATATGGTATTTTTGTAAAAAAAATCAAAACCATTGAACGAAGTTAAAGAGAAACTGATTTCAACTTACTTTTGGCCTGGTGGGGCATAGTGGTTAAAGTGCCTGACTGAAATCCCAAGGAATCCCAAGTTCCCGTCCCTTTACGGCAAAATCGTGTGTGTCCAAATCTCACTATTCGAAGTTGGCGGTTGGTACCGATGAATAGCTGCCTTTCCTCTAATCTGTCAATTGAAAATTATGGATGGCTAGCGTAAATAGCTCTTGTGTGACTTTGCCCGAACATCGGACGCAAACAAGCATTTTAATTTCTTGTTGTTTAAGACTACCAATGATATTCTAAACGTTTGGGCTAATGGAAAAAAAAATATTAATAAATTCTATTTGAAGTATGTAAATGTGTATAGTTAAAGTTTTCGTTGCCTGTAATGATATTAGATATTTTCTAGATTTGCTCACTATTACCTTCCATTGTCATAACGTGATGGAGAGGTAAAAACATTATTTTGTATAAATATTTTTAATTCAAGTTTATTCTTAGTTGTTGTTTTTTTTTGTTTTTTTTATGATAACAGTTTAGTTGCTGGGTGGACGCTGTCATCTTCGTCTTCAGTTTGGAGAACGAGCCATCTTTCAATGCTGTCGTCAGTTACTATACCAAGTTGTCCCACTATCGCAGCTCTCAAGAAATTCCATTGATCCTTGTCGGTACACAAGGTAAGGATTGTTGTGGACAGGGATGGGTCGTTTATTTGTTATATAGTAACGACATTTTGAGTATGGATCATTTATTGTGGTTCAGAGATGTAGGTTATATACTGTTGTAAGGTATATTTTCAATGTTTTAATTCAAATGTTAGATTGGGGCATTTGACGTTAAGGTAAGTAAGTCCAAGAATACGTAGAAATATTCGGGAATATCAGTGATCGCGAGATATTGCGAAGTGTCTAGAAACAAGTCTACTTTATAAATATGAAAGTCAGTGAAGCATTGAAGCAGTTTGTTTGTTTTTTAACTGGTAGTGTTCCAGACATTCAGTAAAGTTTTTGGATTAAATTTATATTTCAGTTGATCGATCGACCGTGAAATTGTACTAGTAAATTTATATGTACGTTAGTTGTAGTACCATTAGTGAGTAAACCTCTGTTGAATTTGAAAGTGAAAATGTTTTTTTCTGAACTATGGCCTACAACTGTGTACAAGGGATAGTAGCTTGTAGGAAAGAATAAACCAATGTGCTGTCTTTAAGTGGACTGTGTTTGGTTTTATTTTCACCAAATAATTTCAAAAGAACCAGCCCAAAAAAAGAACAATCTATCTATTATCTACATACTCAGTGATTATTAACAGATATTGTCCAGGTATAAACAATCTACATACTCAGTGATTATTAACAGATATTGTCCAGGTATAAACAATCTACATACTCAGTGATTATTAACAGATATTGTCCAGATATAAACTCTGTACTCAGTGATTTTTACGGATGTTGCCTTGTTATAAATTCGATACGTTGTGAGATCTCGGGCAATACCCCGATATAAAAGCAGCTTTAATTAAAATTGATACTACGCGTGGTTTTTGATATCATTATTAACCGCTTCATTATTGCGATGCTCAGTAATATACCATTTAGGTTCTGTTTTCAAAGTTTTGTTCATGATTTATCTTATTATTGCAACTTATTATTTTAAAAGAGAGAACAGTGTTGTAAGATTAACAACTTAAAATGTTGCAATTATAATTGTTTTTTCACTGTATTTACGCTTTCTGATTCTGCTTTCGTCTTACTGTAAGTCAAAGATAACAACTTTAGACTTCCCAATCTAAAGATAATCAGATAATATAACATGCTTTTTGTAAAAAAGCTTTATCCATATGAGTTGTAAGATAAGAGGGTGTTTATCAAGAGATATCATGACAGGTGGTATTCGCCTTTATTGGTAAAATTCACCTACAGGCTGTTTTCAGCTCTGATAAAGTTTAAAGTACGATAGTAGCTGTGATCAGCTTTTCATGGAAGATTTGAATATTTAGATTGAAAATGTCAACTCTGTAAAGACACCAAGAAGATGTAGATACGAAAGATCTTATCGTTGATTTGTGTTTGTTAATTGAAAGTTAGTTTGTCTGTGTGTAGAGTATTTGACAATATTACCGAAATACCAGCGTTAAGCACACGTTTTATATTTGTCATAACTTCCGTAAAAGTTGATATATATATACTGTCGTTTACAAGTTCGGTTATGTTCTGTTGATAAACCTGGAGAGTGACCACATATAAAAACTCCCAAAAGAACCCCACGTTGCAGAATAGTTAGACGTTAAAAACTTCCAAAACACAGCTAGTTTAAGTAGTGTGCAACGTTAAAACATTGGAAATTCAACGTGTTGCTGAGCAAGTGGTTAGGTATATAGTGTAATGTTATTTTAAACACTAATTTTTGAAATAGCTTGCCTATGAAACTTTGAAGGACCAAACATTACTGTTCAGTGCCATGGGCAACTGTATGGGTGTACTTGCAGGTGAGTAACGTTTTATGTAACTGAGGAAAATAGATATCATTTCTTTATGTAACACTTTTATATTTAAACGATCTTCACTACTGACTATAACCAAACTTCTATGTAAAGTTTAGTTATCAAAAATATTTTTTTCTTCTTATTCTTATATTTCTGTCGATAGGTAGCGTTCTACGTAGGAGATACTACAGAATAATTACAACATGATTCAAAACTTATAATTCGTCTTTCATGTTTAAAGTTTAACGCTTGTCTAACGCATCTGTGATGTGGTGTGTGAAATGAAACAGTATATACGGAATATGAAACAAGTTCTTGGAGGGTATCGTGTGTATTGCAACTTGGGTTTCATTCATTTAACACACCTTTCCTAATTTGAGTACTGTGTTAGAAGTGGTGAAGTGTTGTTTGGACATGTGCTGTGTGTGTTACGGAAAGGTTGGACCCAATATATATAAGCGGCTAGCTATAACTGACCCTTCCTTAAAGTTCATGAGACGACGTGACACATCAACACTATTTAGACTGCAATTAAAGAAAAGTTTGGGGTTTTCTTCTTCGTCTGGTTTGTTAGATGTTTGTTCTCTGTTTGCAACAGATTAATCTGAGTTATAAGAACAAACAAAAATAGTTTGTCGTGTCGACACCACGAATGTTAAAGAAGCCAGAGTGTATGTAAGAGAAACTGGTGCTAGAAGCTTGTTTGTAAAATGGAAATTGACAATGCCGCTTCTTTAGCTTTTGATTTGAACATTCTTATTTCTTGAAAGTAACCTCTAAATAATAATTTCATCGGTACTCTTAGTCAAGCTTGAATCGTATTTTCAAGTGTATTTCTGTAATATGTACACCCCAAACCTTCTAATCGTTCTGTCTTATAAACTCTTTGTATTTGGTTTACCATAATCTTCCAGAGCATCTATAGCCTCAAGAACTAGCCTGGCTGTAACTAAGTTACAGACAACTAATGAATTAAGAAACACAGAAACCAAATTTATTGTTCTTCTTTGATTCGCTGTTGAACATCGGGATCGACCTTTATTAAAACGGCACTTCCATTACAGGCCTTAGAATGTATCGTAATTAGTTCCCATTTTCCTTATGCTGTTGTATAGTCACACACAAGTCAATCTTCAAAGAAGGCACATCGTGTAGGTGTATTTAAGCACTGTTTAATAAGGATCCGAAGATTTAGCTATTTCAAGAGTTCACACGAAGCTCAGTTTACCAGTTCGACATAATACAAATCAGAAAATGTTAACTTTATTTTAACAAAAAAAGTACATTTTCTCTTCAGGCTGAAACTTTACGCACTAAGCATGTGCACTGGCATTAAAATATGTTCAGAACACGTTATTATAAGTAGTTTGATTAGCCTCTTCCACAAGTGGCCTTGTGGACGCGATGTACCGAATTACTAATGGTGCTATTTATTGTAATATATTTTAATCCTCTATAGTTTTAAAAAAAATGAAGCTAAACCTTCTGGAGTTCAGAATGTTTAATTCCAGTGTGATTTGTGATATTTATTGTGACAGCAGTTTGTTTTACGTAGAAAGATTTTGGAATTTTATCATTACATTTTTATGAATGAAACACTTGTTTTACATTTGAGTGTTTCATCTTTTTACCTGTGAGAGTTTTCTTTAAGCTAAGTAACATAGGATTTTATTTACCATGTACAAACCGATTAAAAGCTTAAGCTAGACATTGAAACTGTTTTAAGTTAACTGTTAAGTGAAACATTGAAACTGTTGTTAATTAACTGTTAAGTGAAACATTGAAACTGTTGTTAATTAACTGTTAAACTAGACATTAAAACTGTCGCAAGTGAAAGATAAACTAAACATTAAAAGTGTTCTTAGTTAATTGTTAAGCTAGACATTAAAACTTTTTAGTTAACTGTTAAATTAGATTTTGAAACTGTCGCAAGTGAAAGATAAACTAAACATTAAAAGTGTTCTTAGTTAATTGTTAAGCTAGACATTAAAACTTTTAGTTAACTGTTAAATTAGATTTTGAAACTGTCGTTAGTTAGCTTTTAAGCTAGACATTAAAACTTTTTAGTTAACTGTTAAATTATATTTTGAAACTGTCGTTAGTTAGCTGTTAAGCTAGACGTTAAAACTTTTTAGCTAACTGTTAAATTATATTTTGAAACTGTCGTTAATTAGCTGTTAAGCTAGACGTTAAAACTTTTTAGTTAACTGTTAAGGTAGATGTTGTATGTTAGCTGTTAAGCTAAATGTTGAAACTGTTGTTGTTAGCTAATGATTAACTTACATTGAAATTATTGTGAGTGGAATGTTTAATGAAAACTGAATGTGTTGCTAACGAAAGTTTTTTTTGTTTGGTTAATTAATTTTTGACCAAAATACAGGCAACATGTTATGTTATCACATCACTATTTTTATCAACAAATAGGAAGCCTCACAGTAAAGTAGAACATGACGTGGATGTTGCATCACAACCTTTATCTTGTGTAACCATCACTAAGTAACAATATTATGATAATAATAGATGTTTATATTGTGTAAATAAGCTTTGTCAAACAATACTGATTACAATCAAACACCATGTTTGGTGCTTGTATTTCACCATATGACTGTGAATAATTTTATGAAATTTTGACATTACAGTTAAAATCCAGTTACGTTGCTATTAAAGTTTATTACTCATGGTGTTTCTGTTATCTTGCATACATCACATAGGAAATGTTTAATGCATGTGTTTGTTAACCTGCTCATCTTGGGCAGGTTAGTTTGTCTGTTGAAATGCTCTAGTTTCATAAGATCCCGTACCTACTTGTGATTTACTGGGTCATATTGACTTAACATCCTTTTAAATAAATAGGTTTTGTTTGTTGATTTTAATTTGAAATTGTACCATAACCTACCTAGAAGCTGCTTATTTTCCTGATGACCCAACTGTTCCTTTAATTAACATATTATTTTACTTTTGTTTTTAGCTTAGAAAATTTTTGACACTATTTAATGTTTAAAGTTAACCTGTTTGTAACCAAAAATATCTGACGTAATTATCGAGTGTTATGTGTATACTATATCCCACTGAAATAAAAAAAAGTGTGTGGGGGCAACTGCTCCCCCTGGCCTATGTATAACTTGTTATATGAAACTGATTGAATAGATAATGTGAACATGCAATACTCTAGAATTATCACTCATGTCATGAACATTTTTAACAGATACATACACATGAGAAGTTAGTTCAGAGTGTGGAACTCTTCCACACACATTTGATATTCCCATAAATAACTTAAACCTGGAACCTTTTCATACATATTTTGTTAACTATTCTCCCCCCCCCCCCACTTTTGTTTGGTAGTGGTTTGACAGGATACTCGTAAGTTGTTATTACTTGAATTTAAACATTCATTTTTATTTATTGTTAACATTTATACAATATTTCAGATGCTATTAGTGAAAATAACCCCCGAATAATTGATGATTCTCGAGCTCGGAAACTAGCAAGTGACCTCAAACGATGTTCTTATTATGAAACATGTGCTACCTATGGTTTAAATGTTGAGAGGGTTTTTCAAGATGGTAAGTTCAAAGTTTTAACATCTCAGCAAAAAGGTGTTAAATGATACTTGTATGACTATTTCAAGTGTTCACACATGATGTAGCCTCTTTGACTGAAGAGGTTATTTAAAAAAAAATCTAGTTGTTTTATTGAAAAAACTTGTATTCAAATGTTCATAAAATCTTTATTTGAAATTAATCTTAGTTTATAGATTTTAGTATGAGAAAAGAGCTTGAGATTCAACCAAAATTGGATTAAGTATTTCTTTGTTAATTTGCAGCATGTCAAAAAATTGTTCAACACAAACTGGCCACACTAACTCCAAACAACTCAAGGCCAAGTACACCAATTGGTCACCCAACAAGATGTAACTATTTCCTTTCAAGTGCTGTCTCACAGACCACCAGTAAGGCTAACAATGGGTATATATTACCACATCCTGCTTCCACTACCATGGTTTCCACTTCTGTAGGCTCAAGTGTATCAAGTTCTGTAGTCACATCAGGAACAACAGTGGGCACCTCTCCCAGTCACTGTAGCCATCCTACTGTTACCTACACACAAAGTCATCCAGTTTTCAAGGTCAGCAAGGTAAGAACTGGTAAAAAATAATCACAGTACTTTAACCTACACACATAGCTGTGGAGTTTTTAAGGCCTGAAAGATTACACCAGAAAAAAGGTAACAGTAGTCACTTTACATACAGTTTAAGATACATAAATATATAACTGCCCTAGCCACCAACATGAGATTTAGAGGCCATGACCCTATAATTCCAACCCTGAGCAGTGGGATCTCGGCTACCTGGTTGGCCAATGTTGATGACAGATCACGTCAAATTCCACCCAAAGTGTATGATTTAGGTTCCAGGTGAAGGATATACTTGTTCTGTATGTAGTGCAGTTCCTCTACTAGAGTGCTAATCTTTTATTGGCACAACCACGATCTATGCAGATGCATTCTGTATGGATAATGCCCTCACCAGCCCCTCTACTTTATCAATGTGGGATTTTAGCTGTAGTGTGAGAGGAAGTGAGTATGTTGGGGAAGTTAACATTTTCTCAAATTGAAAACGTATTTCCAATAATACTTGCCTCCTTTCAACCTTCCCACTAAGAGTCAGTGTTAGAGACTGTGAATTGCATCAGTCTCAAAAAAGTGACAATATTATCTGAAGGAGTAATATTGACTAATAGTTGTAGTATGAGTGGAGGTAACTTGTATATATATATATATATATATATATATATATATATACTAATTACTTACGTAACGAAAGGTAAGTTAAAGTTAAACGTACTTCGTTGGTTTAGGTTATTACTATACGTACCGTTAATTAATTACTTACCTACTT
>NW_013665930.1:690341-702536 GCF_000517525.1 Limulus polyphemus
GTTAGTAGTTAAGTAGTAGTAGGAGGTAACGTTAGTTATATATATATATATATATATATATATATATAGATATCAATACTTGTACAAAGGAGTATTAAAGACTTCTGTTGGTTCATACATGCCTAAGTAATATTCCATACTTTTGATCCCTATTCATCCTGTATATATAGAAGGGAAAGTATGATGGATTACTAGAAATTTAAATAAATCTGTTTATGCTCTCTTCTAAGAAAAATAAAATTTAGTGCATTTGAGTTTTCTTATTGAACTTTTTCTTTAATTTTATTATATGGTTCACTTAATCAGAATAATAGTCATTCTTTTTATTTAGTTTGTTAAATTGTAATTACTATGTAGATATTAATGGAGCAGTGTCATTTATAGGATGTGAGTATGAGACAAAGAAGTCAGGATGCTTCTAGTGGAGTCCCTGTACTGAAGGATTTCAGGATTGAAGATCCAGATCATCTTTTGACAGAGGTTGCTTTGCCTCCTACATCCACTTCTAAGGACAAGGATTTACCAACACCAAGTTCAACTCCAACAACCTCTCGGAAGAACAGAAGACGTTCAAATCTGTTCACTGTTAGCTTTCATTTTTAATAGTCTTTTTTTAAAACAAAAATTTGATTTTTAATCTATATTTTGACTAAATTCCAAATTTGAGTTGCATACTTTATGTGTGATACGTTCTCTTTAAGTTTTTTACCTCTATCTGTTCTTAAAAACATAATAACATAACATAATGTTTAGGGGATAACAAAGGACCTATTAGTCCATCTTGGCTATCCCATCCTCTAAAACTATTAAATAAATATATATATTTAAAAAATCCATAAAGCCAGCCCTTATCATTCATACAGTTATCAAGCTTTCTCATAAACTCAATTAAATCTACTGCCTCCACAACATCCAGAGGCCAACCACTCTGTCAGAAAAATAAAACTTTCTTAGCTAAACATGACATCTACCTTGTCAGAATTTATATTTGTGTCCCCTAGACATACTATTCTTTGCCTTTAAGTATGAAAAAGGATGATGCATCAACACTATCTGTTCCTTTTACAATCTTAAATACCTCAATCAGATCCCCTCTAACTTTTGTTTTTATCAAGATAAATAATTTCAGAGATCTTAATCTCTTCTCATATAACAACCCCTCCATCCAAAGCACCATCCTAGTGACCCTCCTCTAAACCTTTTCCAACAATTCAGTGTCCCTTCTTCTAAGGTAATGACCTCAAGATTGAGCACAATACTCCAAATGTGGCCTAACCAGTGACCTACACAATGAAATTATAACCACTTTAGACTTGTATTCAGTATTTCTGTAGATACAGCCTAAAATCCTATTTACCTTACCTTATTTGCCTTGGAAGGCTTAAAAGAGTGATCAACCATTACACCCAGAACCCTTTCTTTCATGACACTGTTAAAGTTATTCCCATCCAAATTATACTTACAATTCAAATTATGATAACCCACATGCACTGTCTTACATTTATTATAGTTAAAACCCATCTGCTATTTATTTGCCCAATTCACTAAATGATCTAAATCCTTTGATAAATTATTTAGGCAGAGTATTCATGATAAAATTTAGTTGCATGGATGGCAACTACCTGTTGTAGAAACACAAGTGTAGAGGACAACATTTGGAAATCCTTCTCTCTTTCATCTTCAGGTCCATTACATTTCTGTTTAGTGATCTTAGGTTTTGGTTTCTTAGCATTCCCGAGGATGGAGTAAATTTGATGTCAGAATTGTTCAACCATTTGTTTAGTCATAGGTTAAGAATTTTATTTTCTGTATGACTTAGTGGTCTTGGACTGAAGTTGTGAACTATGTTGGTAGTAGTAGGATTATCTTTCTTGGGTCTGTTAAATTTTTGGACTTGATTCCTCTTGATGTCTTCCAGGTTTGATGTATAGCATTTGGTGTAAAGGTTTAAGATGTCCAATGTGTATGTATTCATGGTGAAAATCTGAAGTTCAGAATATTGTGTTCCAGTTGTCTTGCTCAGGTGTTGCTTTTTTTGTCTGTTTTCTTCTATATTTAATCTTAGGAGATGTCTACTGGTATTGTTGAAGACTTTTTTGATCTTTGTTGTTCTAGCAAGAGTAATTTCTTCAAGTACTAGAAAGTTTGGGATAACATTTGAATCTCTACAGCATTGCAAGAAGGTAAGGTGATTAGTACAGTGTGCAAGCTTGGTAAAATTTTTGTTGTAGTTGTTGATCTTGTTGAGAGACGCTGGCCCATAATAAAGATGAAAGACAGAAGACTTTCAAAATTTCGTCCTCTACACTTGTGTTTTTACAACAGACGGTTTCCATCCATTCCAGATCTAAACCACTTTGTAAAGCAGCAACATCCTCTTCACAGCTAGCAACACCAAAGACCTTAATATCATCAACAAATTTAAGTAACTTATTTATCATTCCTTTATCTATGTCATTGATGTAAATCAAAAAGAGAAAAGGTACTAAGATTGAGCCATGAGGTTCCCACTTGCAACATTAATCCAATTTGATTGAATTCCATTTATAACAACCTTCTGCTTTCTTCCATCCAGTCACTCTTCTATGCAATTGGTTAACTTATCCTCCACATCAACAGAAATAATTTTTTACAAGCTTTTTTTGTGTGGCACCTTGTCAAGTACTTTCTGAAAATCTAGATACACCAAAACTACACCCTTACTGTCATCTACATAAGCAGTATCTTTTTCAAAAAATGGGAAAATATTTGTAAGGCAAGATTTTCTCTTAGAGAAACCAGGTTGACTGTACAATAAAATTATAAACTTTGTTAAACGACTTTGGAAAACATCTTTTATCAGACTTTCCAAAACTTTTCCCACAACTAATGTAAGACTAATAGGTCTATAATTACTAGTACAATTTTTATCACCTTTCTTGAAAAGAGGAGTAACATTAGCAAACTTCCAATTCTTTGGCACCTGCCCATTATTTAAGGACTTGCAAAGAATAGTAGCAAGTGGTTCACATGTACAATCCTTAACCTCCTTCAAAACTCTCGGGGAAATATTATCTGGTCCAGGAGCCTTGTCATTCTTAAAATTTCCCAACTTTTTCTTATCAAACTCAGAATTAATAAAATCACCTTGTTCAATGTTGTTTCCATTTATCAAATGTTCAAGATGAGGAATACTTCCTTAAATCTTCATTTGAAGTACAGTAGAATTACGATGCTAAATTCTCAGTCCTCAGCTGATACTGTTATGTAGGGTCTCCTTGAATAGTTGGACTTATTAAGTTATATGGTAACTTCTTCATTGTTGAACTTAAGGTAACTATAAATATGATTCAGAGTATGTAAGTTATATAGAAAATAATTCAGTCTTAAAAGTTTCTAGATTGCTTGTATCAGTTTCGACTCAGCATGTTTAATTACTGACAATTTAAGTGTATAAGAATGTTTCTTGATTCTATCCTTCTCTGTTTGGTAATACAAAAACTAGTGTTTGAAGTCTTTTCCAAACGTTTTTACAAGCTGATTTAAATAAACAATTTTAGCCATTGAAGAAAGGAGAAGAAGAGAAAAAAACCAAGAATGGAGAAGTTGGAAGTGGAAGAATAATTCCATTAAAACAGGTACAATTTTTTTTTACATATTATTGTAGCAAAAGAAAGTGCTTAGTGTTATTTTAAATTGAAATGGGATGATTATGTACTTGCTAACATGTGGAAATGACAGTAGGAGATTAAAGCTTCTCATATTTCCATAAACTTTAGAATACCAGTGCATATAGAAATAGTATGAAAACACAATTAAAGTGAAGTTTACCTTGTTAGAAATAAAATATTTTGAAGTGGTTTAATACTTTCTATACAGTAATTAGTCTTATCTGTAACTAAAAAGAATGTTATTAACTGGTAGTTATATTTTAGTACTGGTAGCTGATAATCCTATGCTATCTGTATCTGAGTCAGTATTCCAATTATGTATTTGAAAGGAGCTGTATAAATAAGTAAGTCTTCAGATATGCTAGAAAGTAAGATTTTGTAGCATACTTCTTTAAACTGGATATTTTTAGTTTATTTTGGGTGTTCTATTTTAATGAGAATTTTTACTGTGTTATTACATTTATTTTCTACATTTAATGTATTATTTGTTGAGTTGCTGTTACCTCAGTTTTTTGTTTTTCAGGGTTACTTGTACAAAAGAAGTAGCAAAGCCTTAAACAAAGAATGGAAAAAAAAGTATGTAACATTAACAAGTGATGGAAGGTTGACTTATCACCCTAGTCTTCATGTAAGCAAGTGTTTTATGGTTTTTGATTGGTCTTCATGTTAATTTATAAAAATAAGACTAATTTTTGCTTGCTAGTATTTATCAAAAATACATTTATTAGGGAGCGTAGCTTATATAAATTGATTCTCTATAACTTTATGGCTTTTAACACAAGAAATTGTTTAACTTATTGGTTTTAGTATAAGATTGTGTGTGGCAAAGATAATTAGTTTCTCATCAATGGAGTATATTACTGAGAGAAAAAATTCATTATGTTTCACCGAAAACAGTGATATTTCAGTAAATAAAGGGATAAATGAAGACAAATAGCTTATAGATTATTAGTTAGAATGTGGATAATATAAAAGAATTATCATCTGTAAATTTTATCATCGATTACCATGTTTTAGTGTAAAAACATTTTAATCTTCTCGTTTGGTGAATGATCATTTTGTTAGGCAATAAAACAATGAGATTTTGATTTAGACATTTACCTTAGTTGTGTGAGAGTAGCAAATTTTTAACCAAACAGTTATATTTTTAATAGAGCTATTTGTACCTTGGATATGAAATTAAGACTTGCTTGTATAGTCATGATTGATGTTTACAGCAACGAAACACATTTGGGGAATACTATTATATTGATTGAATTTGTAGGATTATATGGATGATGTCCATGGAAAGGAAATCCCTCTGATGCACACAACAGTGAAAATTCCAGGCCAGAAACCCAGAGGCTCAAGGCAGCTTCCATCAACATCATCATCAAACCAAATGAATGACTTAAGTTCTGAACTGAGTGGTATTTCTTTTACTGGAGGTAATATTATCAGCCATTTTGTTCTTAATGGCTATGTGAATTGTCTAGTTTTGCATGAATTCTCATCAGAAGTCAAACTTCTTCTGGGTATGTTGAATCTTTCATTTAAGATTTGGTGATGGAAGTAGCTGAAATAGCCTAACAAATATCATGATGGTGGTGGTAGGTGAGTTAACCTAGAAATGTGGTGGTGGATAAAATAACATATAACCTGATGTTGGTGGCAGTGAGCTAAAAATTCAAAAACTTGGTGGTGGTGGTAGGTGAGTTAACCTAGAAATATGGTGGTGGATAAAATAACATAGAACCTGATGGTGGTGGTAGTGAGCTAAAAATTCAAAAACTTGGTGGTGGTGGTGGTAATTAAACTTCTATGATGATGATACTAAATAAAACAACCTGAAAATATAGTTGTTTAGGTATAAAAAAGAATGTAAAAAACCTTCTCTGGATAGAAGATTAAGTAACCTGAACAATGTGATAGTGGTGTTGGTAGTATAATTTCAAATGTAATAGTTTTGGAAGAATATAAGAATGAACTAGAGAAAATGTGGTGGTTATGATAACAGAAATTAAACTTAAATAAACTGCTAATTAACTAAAATATCAGAATATGTTGGTGATATTTGAAGTAATACAAAAAAACTTTGGTGTGTGTGTGTGTGTGTATGTATTAACTTGTAAAATCAAATGATGGTCATAGGTGACATAATCTGGGAAATCAAATGACTTTTGTGATTTAAGGTCGTAAAATAATAATGGTTAAATTAACTTTGAAATTAGATTCTTGAAGCATTTTCAGTGATATAGTTTTTGCTTACTTTTGTAATTTTTTTTCCTGTTTCTGATTTTATTCTGTAAAAAAAAGAATGTCCAAACCAATTGGCTGAAAGGAGGAAGGTTAGCAACAAATGTGTCAATCAGGCTTATTTGAGACTATCAAAAACTTTATTTGTGACTTAAGATCTAATTTTCATTGCTAGTTTTATAGCATAAATTTTTCATGTTTTTTTTTATATATGTAATTTCAATCTGTTTTAAAAGTATTATGTATTTCTTTTTTCTTTTTTTTTTTAAGACTTTAGTTAGAAAACATTTTGGCTTTAGTTGACTTTTCATGTTGGTATGGTTGCTTTTGACAAGAATATTGGGATAAACTTTTTGTGATGCTTCTTGGATGACAATAAATTACTGAAATTATTTTTAATTTTTTTAAATTGTTTTTGTAGAAATTAATTTTATTTTAAAGTATTTTTCCTATTTTACTTTGCAGTTTTCTCTAAAGTAGATAAAATGATTTATGAAGTAAATTAATCAAATGTACCTATTATGTATAATACCTACCTAATAGTTACAAAATGCTACTGTAAAATTTTCTGTGACTATGTGAAAATATGTGAGCTACAGTACATAACTTTGGAGTAAAAACTAAACAACTTATAAAAGAATACGCTAAAATTGTCTTTGATACTATGTGTCTAGCAATATAAACAATAATAATATTATGATAAAGAAGTTATATCATAGTTAATATTTATCGTATCTCTTGTCTCAGTTTTCAGCTTAATTTTAATCTTAATGTTTTTATTTACTTTAAAAGAACAAAATCTTATAACTTGTGTACAAGAAGACCTTGGAAGAAATGTACTCAAACTGAAATAACTAGCCTGTTTAAACTCTATGATTAGCTTTTCAAATAAGATATATATATATATAAACTATGTTTAGAAAGATGTACAACAAGGAAAACTAGTCCTTGACTATACAGACATCGTTTAAACAGAAGCATAACAAGTAAAACTAGTCCCTGTTTGCAAGAACTATGTTTAGGAAGAGAATTATCAAGGAAAAACTAGCTCCTCACTACGAGAGTTATGCTTACAAAGAAGCTCATGAAGGAGAACTAGTCCTTTACTACAAGAACTAAGCTTAGAAAGATATTCAACAAGGAAAACTAGTCCCTGACTAGAAGAACTATGCTTAGAAAGAGATTCTACAAGGAAAACTAGTCCCTGACTAGAAGAACTATGCTTAGAAAGAGATTCAAGAATGTGATATTGCCAGAATTTTTTGTATTTTTTTCATTAATATACCATTGTCAAAATGCTGTTTTATAGCCTCCACAATATATTGGGTGAAAGTGTTAAAACACAATATTATACTCTTCACAATAGAGTGACACTTTTAAAACATAACATATACTCCTCGTGATAGGGTAACAGTGTTAAAACAATATATAATCCTTGTGATAGGCTGACAGTATTAAAGCACAATATATACACGTGATAGGTTGACAGTGTTAAAACACAATACATATTCCTTGTGATAGGGTGACAATATTAAAACACAATACATATTCCTTGTGATAGGGTGACAATATTAAAACACTTTATATTCCTTGTGATAGGGTGCCAATATTAAAACACAATACATATTCCTTGTGATAGGGTGACAATATTAAAACACAATACATATTCCTTGTGATAGGGTGACATTGATAAAGCACAATACATATTCCTTGTGATAGGGTAACAGTGTTAAAACACTATACTCCTCATGAAAGGGTGATAGTATTAAAATACAATATTTATTTCTTGTAATAAGGTGACATTGTTAAAACTGTGATTGAATATCTAACTGATATGGCATTATAAACCAAATAGAAATTATTTGTTACTTGATTTAAATTGTCTTATTGAGTATAATTATATAAAAGTAATTGTGTGTTAAAGTGCATTTAATGCATTAAGAAAAAAAAATTAAATGATAAACATATTGATGGTATAAACTCCAACAAACTTATACACAGCTGATAAGTTGGTGTATGGTATAAACACCAATAAACTAGTATTTCACAGGTTAATGCATGGTATAAACTCCAACAAACTTGTACACAGTTGATAAGTTGGTGTATGGTATAAACTCCAACAAACTTGTACACAGTTGATAAGTTGGTGTTTGGTATAAACACAAACAAACTTGTACACAGTTGATAAGTTGGTGTTTGGTATAAACACAAACAAACTTGTACACAGTTGATAAGTTGGTGTATGGTATAAACACAAACAAACTTGTACACAGTTGATAAGTTGGTGTATGGTATAAACTCTAACAAAATTGTTCATAGTTGTTAAGTTGCTGTATGGTATAAACTCCAACAAACTTGTACACAGTTGATAAGTTCCTGTATGGTATAAACTCTAACAAATATTTACACAGATGCCAGGTTAGTGCATGTCAGCATTATCATATCATTAGGTAATATTAATAATTAGTGGTAATATATGTATGTAATGTTTCATCACAATAAGATTAATAATAGTTAAATTACATCATTCTCCACTGCTCTGGTACAGGTTTCCAGT
This sequence comes from Limulus polyphemus, assembly GCF_000517525.1. Taxonomy (NCBI): domain Eukaryota; kingdom Metazoa; phylum Arthropoda; class Merostomata; order Xiphosura; family Limulidae; genus Limulus; species Limulus polyphemus. Next base: position 698,784 of record NW_013665930.1, read on the forward strand.
TAAGAAAGGGTCTAAAAGCATTTCAACTATACCTAACTAGCACTTGAGAGTTCTACTTGTACTTTCCGTGAGAAAATAGTAACTTTATCATATGATACTTTTTAGGATACTTCCATCAAAACTCTCTGCAAAAGAAAGATATTGAACAAAAACATTTTAAAGCATTGGGTAAATTGTAATTTTAAACAATTTAATTTTCATTCGTTTTAATGAACTAAGTACAAACTAATTGTGTGTTTATAAGTTGTTTCTAAAGTTGGAAATATAGTTGGATAAAGGCATCCATAGTAATGGCCTTTTTATGCAGCTGCAATAATTAATCCATGATCACATTTTACATAACTTTGAAACGTGTCCAGTTAAGATGCAAGATGTTTCCATACATACATAAAATATAAATTGACACTATCTTTTTCCGCATGTAACACTTCAGTATACGGTTGTTAAGAAGATATATATATATTGTAGAATTATCGATAAGTAGCAAATTAGTAGAGGAAAGTTTGTCACATGAATAAAAATATTGATAATTTACTAGATAATTACCAAGCACATTTTTTATGAATTGTTTTCTTTAATTTCTGAGTGTTTTGTAGTTATAGTTGCTTTGACTTTTAATATTTAGTTATTTTAACACTTTTTACCAGTTAAGTATAGTAATAGCACTTTTAGAAAGTGGAATTTAAGTTTTCAGAATGTATGGAAGTTATAAAGTATTAGGCCTGTGAAGGATAGATATTTAAGTGAGTGAAGACTGTAGTTTATTTTATTTAGTTAAGGTGTGAAGGGCTTCAGTACTTTGAATTGTTTTTGTCAAGAGTTATATGAATTAAAATATACGTATGATTATCATCAGCTGTTTATATCCATCAAACTATGATGTTATAGCAGATGTCAAGATTTAATAGGTTATTACACACTGGTTCATGTGATGTAAGGATCTGAATTTAAATTATGAATGATAGTTAGCGTTAGTGTCGGCTGATAGTTAGTTTCAACATGTACAGAGTTTACCACGCACCATGCCATTTTTCTACCACCACCAACAGGCACATACCAATGTTCTCCTTTTTTGGCTTTCTCCAAATCTATCACTCAAGATCGGGAAGCATTGTTAGCTTCAGCATTTGACTTGGTACGAGATCGCCAGAGTCGCAGGTCAGGTTCATTATCCAGTAATTGTGATGATGCTGTAGTGATTTCCAATCATCCAATCACATCAGGTAAGAAGTCCATTTGTGTGCATTTTGAAATATACAAACATATATTGGTTTAATCTGCAAAAACACAGAAATGTGTTATGCTTTTATATTAACTTTGTCTTTTTTGGATACTTTGCATTTCATTATAAATTATTGTATGTTCCACAACCCAATAAACATGCTCATACTTGGCACAGTTTATTGTTTGTTATAGTGATACTTTTGTTTTTCTGTTACTTTTCTTTATATCTTGATATGACTGTATAACTGCATACCTTAAGTTATTTTATACTCACATTTTTGCACATTTTAGCTTTAAATAAATGGAGGCTTACTCTGTTTGATTTTTATAAGACACCAGTATCCATGTGCAGAACAGTGTTATGTAATAGTTGTGTTGTAAGACAGAACTGAGTAATATTTTTCATACGGTTTTCATTCTTGTAGCTAAACCACTGCAATTAAAATTTAGTTTTTTTTAGTAAATTTACTTTGTACATAGTAATTCTCATGTACTTATTTATTGTAGTTTATAGTTTTCTTTCTTTATTTTGTTTAAATTCACCCAGTTGTTTCTGTAGTTCTGTTTGTCAGTTTCCTGAAAGCAAGTTATTTAGAACGAACTCTACCTTCGTTAAAGATCAAGGAAGGAGAGCCTCTGCAAAAATATAGTAATAAAATAGAGAATTTCTTTCTGTTTGTGAATGTACAACTTAGTATTGTATTGTAAAAGGTATTTTCATTTAATTCCCAGTTAATCATTTTAAACATTGATTTTGGTTTGTGAAACACTAGGTGTAGACTTATTGGCTCTAAAGTTAAAATGCTGTTGTAGTGCTAGTCTTCATGATGCTGAATAGGAAAATGCTTTGTGCTATGAAAGTATTAATTTTCTTGATCACTTTAAATGTAGGCATGGAGCTAGTGTTACAGTACAGAAAAATAGTGTCTGAAACATTTTACACTGGTGCTTAAAATATATCTTTAACTATTATATTTATACACTTTTTGTAAAAAGGGAAAACTATAGGTTCTGTGTAGCTGCTAATTGATTGTTTCAATTTTTTATAACCTTTTTTTTGAATGAAATGCTAAAATCTTTTCTATGAAAGAAAAAGTTTTGACCAGTTATTTATAATGTTGATGGATAAACCACTTTAGTTTACAGAAGTACAATTTTTTTGCTGCTGCTTTATGCTCTTTGTTTCAGTAGGTGCAGTAAATGGGAGTGATGGACAGTATATATCTGGAATTCCTAGTACTAATCCTCTTTTGGGAAAACTAGACACTCCCAATATCAAGAAACGACACAGAAGAATGAAGAGCAGTGGGGGAAAGAATCTTGAATCTCTTGATGGTTAGTTTGTACATATAGGGTTGTTTTTTTTAATATTGAGGAAGAATGTGTATAATAATATGAACTAAAGATAACAGCAACTGTTTGCTTCAAATAACAGGATATTAAGATTTGATGCTTACATTGGAATTTCTGTTTCACATTTGTTGTAGTTTTGAAGAATTGCAGTTTGAGTAGGGAGGGCTGTTTATATTAGAATTATCCCTGAAGTCATTGGTTCACACTTTAAGTGACCTAGTTCTGTCTCTATGACAGTTTATTCTTAATCTTCCGTTCAACCAGCAAAAGAAATAAAAACTAAAGACTTAAATAATTGTAGTTTATCTAAACAAAATGATTAAGTTTTACAAGAAGTCATGGATGTTTTTTAAAACATTTTTAAGGATTTTGCAGGTTACTCTGTGTCAGTAGGAATTAGAATGGTTGTCTGGTATTCAAAACTATTTTGTTGAAGAGTAATTTTTTAAAGTACAAAGGATTTTAGAATTATGAATCTATATATTAGTTTCAATATTTAATTTCTTCATGAAGAGAAAGGATGGGCTGTTTTCCATGTATGCATAATCATATACTTATAATTGTTTAGGTAATACATGATGGTAAAACTGATACCAATGCAAGCATTTTAATACTTATACAAAACACTTCAAGATCTCTAATAAAGTTGGAAAGATGTTCTGTAATTTTCTATATTATAAGAAGTTATCAGTATGCAGGTTATGGGTCTCCTCAGGCTATATCATTTTAAATTAGTTCAGTTTGAGTTTGTAAGCTCATCTTGCCCAGACTTTATGTACATTTTACAGCAAGAAAACTAGTCAACAATGCAGTAGTACTACAAACTTTGTTGTATATATGTATTGTTGAATAACTTTTAATGTTGTGCATATCCAGCACTGAGATAATTATCTATTTTTCAGCCTCCTTCTCTTCATTTTACAAGTTGTTTTCAGTTATTAAAGTTCTTTTTTTTTCCTGTTATTGAATTCATTAGATTGCTTCACATATGAAATACATTTAAAAAAATTAAATGTTCAAATAAGTTTCTTTTTTGACAATACAGTTGTAATTCAACTTAATTCATTTATCTTCAAATGGTCTTGTTTCAGGAGATTGTTAAATAAGAGTCCAAAGTCAAGATACTGTTACGTCTCCGTTTGTTAATTAACTTTCCGTAACTTCGTTCTGACGAAA
>NW_013665931.1:0-4701 GCF_000517525.1 Limulus polyphemus
AAGTTTCGTCGGAACGAAGTTACGGAAAGTTAATTGACAAACGGAGACGTAACAATATGTTCTATCATTGGGCAGAACCTTTGGTAAAAATAATGCCAAGTCCAATCCACCAAACGGTAACGAATTAATTTATTTCTTCAATAAACGTTTGTTCCATCCACGTTCACTTGTAGGCCTAATTTAATAATATTTTTCAATATAAACTCCAAAATTAATGTAGGTCTAACTTCAAATAAAACATGTCAGGTATAGCTCTCACAGTTTATACTAACTTATAAAATGTCATTGTAAAGCTACAAGTAATTGAATAGCAGAAGAGTCGTGATAACTCTCACTGAATAATTTTTCTGACACTGAACTAACTGAATTAATTCCCTTACTAAATATTTCACTGAATGTTCGCTTCTACCTAGTACGGATAGCCTCCATATTTTAGGACTTCTTTTGTGATCTAGCGTTGTCATTGTGATTAGCAGCTCCCTATAGCTACGAACTAAATTATAGCATCAAAAACATAGTTTACAACAAGACGTATACAGAAATTATAGAACTGGTAACGAATAGGGATACTTTGAGATAATCTATACGAATGGTATACATACGAAAAAAAAATCAAAGTATTAAAATATATTTTTGGACAAAATATCTGAAATTATTAATTCAATTAGCAACTTTGACATAATCTCCTTTACAAATGTGTAATGAAAGCAATAAAAATAAATTGACGTAATTGAATTGGTGAAATGGAAGCTATGCAAATAGTTGTGGAAAAACAGTAACTTGCTAAATTGACTGTTGGGTCAAAAGTTCGATACATTCATTTATTCATATTTTATTCATTGAAGTAAAATATCAATATAAAAAAACCAACGAGTGATTCATAACAATACTGTTGTAACGTTGTTCTTTCATTGGCAGGTTCCTTTAAATTATCTGTTGAGAACAACTCAGCATCTTATCCATGTAACAATAACAACTTAGTTTTATTCTCTCCTTAACGTTTCTTTATAGGATTGTACTCCATATTTTGTTGTTGGCTTACATTTATTTACAGCTATACTAACTGCTCTATACTAACGTAAAAATCAACTTACTTGTACAAAATAGTTCAATAGGAGCTGTAGCTAAAACATGAATTTACTTTGGAAAACTGAAATCTTCTAGAGACGTCGGAACGACTTTTTTCATATTTGACTTCTATAGCAACTGTAAATTATATTAATCTTATGGGGGGCATGACCCCAGACCCCCTAGATTAAGATGCCTTTGGCAGCACGAGAGCTTTTTTTAGTGGCTACTTATACTTTCAATTTCTCATAGTAAAATCTGCATGTCTGGCCAAGCATCCACACTTTGCAACTCCTTCCTACACCACTGTTGTCTTTAATTTATTTATTTTTGATTTAAGCTCCCCTTTAAATAGTTTGTCTCTTCTTCTAATTTTCTTTCTCTTTCGTCTTGACCCTCATTTAAATTTCTGTAACGTTCTTGTTGGTTTTCTATTAATTTTTTACTCTTGCTCATTCATTAAATTTTCTCATTCCTCCTCATATTGTCTTAATAATTTCATAATCTCGAGTAATGATTCACACTCATTCTCTACGTGTTCGCCATATTCACAGTTGAATTCAAGTATATTCAAAGTTGTATTTTCTTTTCACCAAAAAAATATCCCAGTTCTTACGTTACTGTTATAACATTGTTATTACCTTGCGGGTTATTTTAATTTATCTGGTGAAAATAATTTAACGACCAGACCGTGTAAAAATAACAGTTTTTATTTCCTTATTAACGTCATTTTTTACTAGTTTTAGGCTTGCGTTTACAAGTTACAACCATTCTAACTGCTGTACTTGTAATAACGTAAAATATATACTTACTTTTATAAAATAGTCAAATATGCGCTATAGCTAACACACATCTAAAGGTGTAAACTCGTTGACTGATTCATTCTACTGGCTAAAATATCTACCTCTTTGGTGCTTGACAGTTTCAACTGACTGACTCGCCAGTATTGATAATATAAGCCTTGTTCTAGATATTTCGCAAAACTTCTCGTTCACTATTATTTCCGAATATTCTAGAACTGATCTTAACGTAATGCACTTTTAGAGTAATATCTAAATTGCAAGAAAAAATAGTTATAAGAATATCGTTAGTAAATTATAAAAAAAAAAATACAACTCGGATATCTCTCGTTTTCTTGACATGGAAACTCAAACCACGATTACGAGGATGATTGATTAAAAACGTTTTAATTATTACTCACTATATCATTTGAAAGTTAGTAACTGATTAAAACATAATCATTCCATAATAAAGATGTAAAGTTATTAACTGATCAGAAGAAAATTCTTTGATTATGCCAGCAAAGCATGTTCTATGGATTGGTGGTTTGCCTCTTCGTATGAACGTCACAACAACAACCAATCTAAAAGTAATTTCTTCGAATAGTTTTTAACTTTTAGTCATGGATGGGACTTTTAACCCTCTTTTGTTTCACCTCTATTATCTTGAGGTCGAAATGTTAGGCATGCTTCTTGTAGTAAGAGTGGTTAATCACGTTTTTTGGGTCAAAGGTTAGTCATTTCAATCAAAATCAGCTTAGTCTTTTGGTCATATTAATCATAGAATTTCTGCACACTGAACCGATAGGAGCAGGTCAACAAAAGTGATGGTTAAAAGGAGGGAAAGAGTAAAGATCAAGTACAGTGCTCTTAGGATGCAAGATGTATGCTAGCAAACTAGAGGAGTTGAAATATTTTGGCTGAGTAGTTAAAGCTTTTATTTTAAAGTTTAAGGGTGGTAGCACACACATATTCAGTGGCCGTGCCATCACCAAATATTTGTGTGGCAAAACAAGACATCTTATTACTCACATGTAATTTTAAAGAGACTCGTTATTCCCCGTCAAATTTTAGCGTGTTAAGTTACATTGAGGCAACGTTGGGTTTAAAAAAGTATTTTTTTATTGAGTTTCGAAGCCTTAAAGTACCCACAGACCTTGGAAATAATCAGAAAATTTTTGATCATTTTAGCATACCTAGCAATTTTTTTTTTGGGGGGGGGGGAGAATAATAAGTCCGTTTAAAAGTGGATTAACAAATAATGTTCTCTGAGCATAATTCAATTAAATAAATAATTATTTAGTGCAGTAATACCATTAGTATAAAAAGTAGGGTTAAAGGGAATACCTATTATTGTAGGATATATCTGGTTAACTTCTGGCCTACAAGAAGAAGAAAAAAAAAAATCCGCAAAACGGTGGTGCGCGTGTTTTGTGTTATAAACATTACAATTGCTCTATATTTGTAGGATTAAATGTGGGGAGGGGACAACCTTGAGGGGGGAGCACGAAAAAATGTGAGTGGGTAAATGCCCCCCTGCAGCACCGCCACTGCAAATATTATTTGTTATCAAGTCTACCAAGTATTATTATTTTATTTTTTTTACATCTATGATAACGTAATACCACCAGGATGTCTGTTTATCACATTCAGGTTCTTCCTAAATATTTCTAAAATAAAATTACTTCACAAACAATTTTTTTGATCAAATCAAAATCTCCACAGAAATCCAAATTTGTTATTATTATTTAGTTACAAAAGAAATATTGCTACCAAATAGTCTGTAAATATTTATTTAGCCAGCATAACAACAGAATGTACGTACATTAACAAAATGGTCTGAATAATTAAGTAGAGCTGATGCAGTGATATTCACATCACAGGACTGTTGCAACCAACTGCTTAATTTAAGAAGAAGAGGGGGGGGGGCGTATGAAATTTTGAGTTAGACTAATTTCAGTTATACACTTAAATATGTATCACAGCCTTTCCCATTCCTTGCATACACAGATCTCTATTTTGCAAGACCAATTGTCCGTATCATTAGTAATTTATATATCTCAGGCATGTTTTATTTTTCGATTGTGTGTTTTGTTCAGACAATGCTCCAGTCAAGGACTAACTCTAATGGACAGTTTACTGAATACTGTGTGCAAGTAAAAATATTCTTATTACTTAAGCCCATGCCATTACAAATATACTTGGAGCAAAAACCTAAAATGGGTACATGTCAATGAATACTGTCGAGTATGCACATAGATTAGTAACAACAAATATCTGTATGTATTAGCTCAATCAAATTATAATGCTATAACATTGTAGAAAATCAAAGCCTATTATAATGTGGTACTTCCTGTCATATCCTCCACATCTTATGATATAATGCCGCCTGGAGACAGAACTGTTCTGAAGACAGTGTTACCATAGAACTTAGAAGCAACCCGATATTTTACATCCACATTTATGTTTTTTTTTTTCTTTTACATTTGCACAGCTCCCAAACACACACACACACACAAATGAGATACTAATAAGTACCAGCAAAACTCAACCATCATAGTATGTTTTTGGTTACTTATAACAGCTACATTGTCTTGTAGTGCCTCCTCTTCTACAGGTGAGTTCTTTAGTGTAAAAAGATACACTGTTGATTAACTCCAACTGATACAGAGTAGTGGAAATGATCTGGTTTTAATGACTAGGACAAATTTACAAAAATCAAGAATATATATATATATATATATATATATATATATATATATATATATATATATATATAAATACTACTTACTACAGTAAGTAAGTAAAGTAGTAGGTAGTACGTAATAAATAAAACTAGTAATTACTTACTTTA
>NW_013665931.1:4809-12301 GCF_000517525.1 Limulus polyphemus
CATAATAGACATACATACATATATATATATATTTATTTATATATAAAACTTAATGACCGTCAACAGAAAGTTTGATGTTTTATTATTTATATTCAATACCTTTTAATTATTAGATACAGACCCAGTTGAAAGAATCAGGTGATTAGTGCAGTTATTATGTTAAACATTTTTTTTATAATTACATTACTCAACCCAATAACTACTACCAAGAAACAGTACCTGTACTTTCTGGAGTTAAAGAAAAAGTACCAACTCCACGCTAGCTGTTTATTATTTGATTCAGGAGTTTTTCTCAGATAATAAACTTCTTTAAAATCATAACATCCATTGCACTCAGTAAAACAATACCAGTTTCTTTGCACTTTTTAACAAAGCACGTGCATACCTAATATAATAAGCTATTACACAATTTTTTGTAACATATTTATTTTGCTGTGTCTGTTTTCCTCTGAGAATATGTAACAAAATGAGAACTTTCGATTATTTTATGCACAGTACAAAGTTGTTATTATTGTTTAGTAAAATGCACAAAAATGTAACAAATACTCTTTAAATTTCTTTCTTAGTGAAGGAGCAAGAAAAACATTTTTTGAAGTAAATTATTGTATTTTATGATATTAGTTTCAAAAATACAACCACTTTGTGTTTTTGTGAAGAAACAGGTAAATATGCCAACACCACAGAGCACAGGTCGTGGCCAATAAATTTTGGCAAAAATTTGGAAGGCTTCCAAAGACAGCACACCGGAGATGGAATACAAAAAAGTAGAAGTGTTATACACAGTGAGAATTTGGAATGGATTATTAAGAATCTTAAAGACACGTAGTACTACACTATCAAAGCTATTTATACAAAATGAAATCTACTACAGTTGAAGCATTACATGTTACTGACAGAAATATTGATACTGATCACAAGTAGCCCATTGTATCAACCATCAGGAAATTTAATCTTGTACTCAACAGTTATTACCAATAGTTAACAAAAAATTCTGCAATATCAAAGTAATGTCTTTAATACAAATTGTGGATTAATGCACAATGACTTGTGTGACATTAAATCACATTATGTTTTTTTTTAAGTAACAATATATAATTTTAAACAAACATACATAATGCTTATAAGAAAAGTGAAAAAGAATCTACTGATACATAACAGATAATAAAAACGTGCCTATTAATGTAGAGTTAAACCTATTCTATTTCAACACAGTAAATCCTGAATACTTGAAAATAGCATCAAACATGAAACAAAGGGCTACTTTTTTTTTAAACACTCCATATGACTGCAAAGTGATTTTTTTGTAAAAATAAAACTAAATTAAGGCAGTGGTACCACATGACTTATTCTGTTGATATTAAATTATAATAATAATAGTCTCAAATGCTTTATAAGTGTGCACTCAAACATTCTAAGCTCAATGCCAATTATTTGTAGATTTCAGGTCCTTAGCCTAAGAGTCTAAAGACTGATGAAACAAACTGTAAATAAAACATTTGTTTTTAAGACTCAAACCCAACGTAATAGAGCTATCTAGCTATACTATATATGAAATGTCACCTGTAACTGATTACCCTTTGAGCTTAGATGAATATTTGAGCATTCATAATATCATTCACAAGGCTTTTAGATAGAATAAAGTAACAAAAAACAGTGGTTATTACTGAATAAAACTGTAAACAAACTGATATACCACTATAAATTTAAAGACACTAATGCAACTACTTGATCTACAAACTGATCTCAGCCTTTTCCTTTGCTAAGACATTAAATCGCTTTGAATTGTTCAGTTTTTATTTACTTAGAAAATGTAGTGAAATATATAGTCTTGCACTAGTCTTTAACAAAGTATTCAACATACAAAATACTTCCTGCTATCCTGAAATTCAAAATAATTTAGGTATGGTATGTAATACTAAGAAAACATACAAAGAAACTATCAGAATTCCTGAATAAAATACATTTAAAGAAAAACGCTAAATGCTGTTTATGCACTTTCAATAGTATTTAATCTCTGGATGTTTACTTTATAAATTTTTAATTATGGGAATCATTCCTCTGTCTGAAGGAAATATACACGGTTAAAAACACTGTGCAGGCTACAATCTCTACTAACTTGCTAATAGTACAACATGCATGAAAGGTCAATTATATCTTTGGTCAATTTACCGGACTACAGGAAGGCTAGGCCAACCTTATCACACACACTGATAACCACAAAGTTTTACAACAAAAGTTGTATCTTAGAACAAATGAAAAAATGTGTCAAAACCAGAATAACAGAAGTGATATCTAAAGCACCAGAAACAAGCCTGAAAACTTTTAAAATTTACATTTAACAATGATGTTTTAAAAAACATTGGTATGGAACTATGGGAATCTTTCATTTTTCCTCATTTTGCAGTTGTTGGAAATGGTAATGATAAAAGATTTGGTTTCATAACAGTTGTCTAATCTGCTAAGATTATAGTTAAAAGTACCAGAACAATTACATCTGTTCAAATTATTCTTTACTTTTGTTTTTTACAGTCTACTAGTTTGCTAAGCCTCTTTTAAAGATCAGTAAAACTTAGTTCAAATGAAATTTTACAACTTCTTTGTAGGAATTTAAAAAAACAAAAACAAAATATACATCCTAGAAATGTCATTAAACAGTAACTTTATGTAATAACTTTCAAAACTTGATAATTTTGACTTGTTTTACATAAGAAACCTTGAAGTCACTTTATGCAGCCAATTTTCTCATTACTTAACTCAGCAGTTTCACTGTAATAATGGGGAAGATATTAAATTTACTGTAAAATTTAGAAGGCACATATAAATTTCCAAAATAAGTTTATTTAATATGCTTAAAGTCAAATTCTTCAGTATAGCTTAAAACCAAAATCTTTATTCACTTTACTAATATTACATTATAATGAGTTAAACATTTTAAAAATATTTTACATCTTTCCAAACAAATGTTAATTTTACCCATCGGTTATTCTGGTTTTGATCACATGACTTTTGAAGTCAAATGGAATATGAAGCTAAGTATTTGATAAGTTTTACATCAATACACAACATTTTAAACTAACATGACCAAATTTTAATCACAATAATACCCCGTTCCCTAAGAAATGAAACAATCATGACTTACAAATATCACATGGTATCACATATCATTCTGGTTTCATCCATTTATGGCAAAATAAAATGACAGTGTCCTTTAACCTGATGCAAACTAGCACTGTCTTCTGTTGTACTCTTTCAATAACTAACAGTGCTGCTTATTTCAAAAAGCTACATTTGCATCTGACAGCCAGAGAAAATGTACCAAACCTCCAGAAATATTACCACCTGCTGATATTCATCAGATTATAAGTGATTATAAAAAGGGAACATAAATTTTTAATTCAAACTATGCAGCTCCTCTCTCACTCAATTTCTTTAATAATTTTTTCATAACTACAATACTTGGTATCTTTGCCAATGATATATATTCATCATTTGAGTCATAGTTTTAAACACTTCTGAGAATGCATAATACTTCATTGCCTTTCAACAGTGATATGGCAAACTTAGCACATATTCTTATATAAAACAAAAAAATAACAGCAGGTGGCTCATAGGTTTAATAACCTATTTACATATTAGTTACTTTTATTTATTAGAACATTTTTTTTTTAAATAAATAATCTTTAAAGACTCCTGTGAATAATCATACAAATATTGTACAGAAATGGAAAAAAAACAAAACATACTTTCAGCTGAAAATAAAAATCTTCTCATGAAAATGGCCAAATAGAACAAATTAATTACAAATAAAACAAATTAATTATGTTAAATCAAGGGATGGTACACTTTCTCCCAAACTTTTAACAGCACCAATGTAAAGACAGCAACGATCAGCTGTCTTACAGGGAATGCAGACTTCAAGAGAGACAAACACAGATTCACTACGACGACTGCACAATTTGTACCCTAACTCAATTTTGATAACTTTAATAAGTTACTACAAACACTTCACTATCAACTAAACTTTTATATAACATTGATAAAAAGGTCTAGGACCTTTATTTTACCAATTTTTTTTTTCTACACAAATGTTGCATCTTCAAATCACTACACCTATACTGGCCACTGGGCAGTTTCCTTGACCACCACAGCAGATCACAGCCAGAAGACATGTAACATCACAGACAAGATCATACCTAACTTTTCAGTTCATCTGACTACAGCTTCTGGACATGCTGGCTATGCCAGTTTCACACATTTACAGGGTCTCACCCTATACCATGTGAGGGATAGGGAATGACATGACTTATTGCACAAATTTCATAAGCTTGGGTTAAAAATTGCTTAACAAGGAAAGCTGGAAGGATGCTGTGTTATGGAAAGGAAAACAAAAGCCTTGGAATTTAAAATTAATATTACCACAGTCATCTTGCTGTAGTTCTTTTATCACATAGCTCTGCCTATATACTATTTAATTCTTGGACTTTTTGAAATTAACTTGGCAATACTCCTTTTTAGCTGTGCTTTTCAACACTTCATGGTTCAGTTTATTGAACTACTAATCCATTTTGAGGGTGGTAGAAGGTGATGTTGGCTCCTGTTTAATCCCCATTTGTGAAAGAGCAACCAGAGCATTCAGACTGTTTTCTACTGGTTTACTTCCATCATATGTGCCATTCTGACCAGGCTTATCATCCAGATCACCCATCCCATTTGTGGCATTTTGAACAGTTGAGATGGTGCTATTCCTGTGATGATAATTATCTGTTTCCACTGACCCATTCAAGGGTGTTGAATAACCATTATGTATAATCTGTGGAGAAGTACCAGAAACAGATCTTGAGAGTGTTGTCACACACGAGTTTGAAGAGGGGGATATCATTCGATTATGAGCACCAGAAGAAACTCCAGTAGAAGAAGCTGTGCTCACATAGTCTCTACTTAACTTTGGTGGTCGTCCCCGAGGGCGGCCCTCTGGCTTAGGGGGGCTTATAACATGAACCTCGGATTCATCTTTTATCTGATTGGCCAGCTCTTTAATGACTCGAAGCCCTTCATCCATTAAAGTTTCCTGTACCAACTGCTTTGTGATTTGGGCATTTGTTCTTTTGTTAGCTGATGCAGCTCTCATTGCAGTGAATACATCTTGGGTCTGGAGGGAGTGGCTTGAGTCTTGAGATGGAGAGTTCTGATTATCCTGGCTCAAGGCTGGGGAAGAGAGTGTGCTGTAAACTGAAAACTGGGAGTCTGGAACAAAAACAAATTGATCATGAACATTTGAAGAATGTCATTTCACAATTAAAGTTGTCAAGGAATGTACATTTTAATGTCAACTACACTTAAAACTTTTTCAATTTAATGAATAATCTGTAAATATCCAATCATTTACATAATAAAATATTTAAACATTTCTTATATTAATAAAATACCAATCTCACATTATCATACAGTTTAAAACAATTTGCACATTCACAAGATAGGCTGAATATTTTTACTCAAAGTGAAACTAAATTACACACTGTCAAAAACAAAGAAAAGAGAGGATGAGAGAGACAGAGGCATATTAATCCAGCCAGCTATTGATTCCTAAGCATGCAATTATAATTACTTTTAATCACAATGGAAGAAACTTTCATAAATCAAGAATTTTAAAAGACAGACCTTCCTTGATCAGAAGTAAACAAAAAAATTCAAATATACCCTTTGTGATTTATCTACTTTTTTTTTTTATTTTAGGTACTTTTAAAGTACAGAAACAAAATTTCAATCAGAAATCATACAACTTTATACTGTTGTAAGCTATATTTTCATTGTTCTAATTCAGATGTTTGTTAAGAGGGCACATGATGTTAAGATCAAGTAGATTTATAAAAGTAGTCCTAGAATCCCTTGAATGTTCATGGATGTTAATGATCAAATGATTTTGTTAAATATCTAAAAAAGAGGTTACATTATAAATACAATTAAAGTATTGAGTCAGTTTTCAGTTCATTCAGTGACTGAGAAGTTAGTAAGTTTGTTAGTACTACATGTAAGTTTATTTGTACCATTATAAATACAAGTAAAGTATTGAGTCAGTTTTCAGTTCATTCAGTGACTGAGAAGTTAGTAAGTTAGTTAGTACTACATGTAAGTTTATTTGTACCTTAGTCGTAATAGTATTAATACCATGAAAAAGTAAATTTCTTTTGAAAGTTAAAACATTATTTGTAAACTAAGGCCTACAACTGTGTACAAGTAACAGTAGCCTATAGCAAACATTAAGGAAAATTTATATATTTTATCTTTATGTGTACTGGACTTGCTCAATGATAGAACATGTTATAAAACTGTTGTTAGAACTGGAATTATTTTAGTGAAACCAGATATTAAAATAGAACATTGGCCCAACTTCAGTATGGAAAATAAATCCAGAAGTGAGACTGAGGCTTTGTTAGTGTTGGTAAAACAATTAAATGAGGGTCAAGAAGATAGAGACAGAAAAATAAAAATAACACGAAGAAAGAGACTGAAAATTAGTGAAATGGGAAAGACATGATCGAGAATAAATTGTGAAAAATTAGAAGAATGTGACAAACAATTAAAAGAAAACAAAGAAGAAAGAGAAAAAATTAGAAGAACAAGACAGAAATTCAAGAGAGGAGTTAAAAGAAACAGGTATACAAAGGAAGATTAAAATAAAAAATAAATCTGGTTGAAGACAAGCTTGATAAAGCTATTGAAGATCTTCAGAGAGATTATAACAGCAAGATTGAAGAAATACATAAGGACACTGATAAAGTCAAAAGTGAAGTATACAGAAAGACATCTATGAAGTATGGAAAAATATTTATAACAATAAAATCAATGAAACAGAAAAGAAGATCAGTGACAGAATAAAACGACTGGAAAACAAATTGGTAAATGCAAAGATTAAACCATCCACACTAGTTTTGCATCTCCCCATTAATAACAACCTAAACACTATTTACTACAAAATATGGAATGGGAAAATCTATTTTGTCTACATCTATTACAACTACTGCTATGCCATTTGTGACTGCAGGACCTTCTTGGACTACTCCAGCCATGTTACTAATGAATCCAATTCCAGAATTTTGCTGGCCAATTCAACAATGCTACCTGATTGAAAAACCAATGGACTAAGATGAAAAGGTACCATAGGAGGCACACCAAGCTATTCACCTAACTGCCCATTTAAAAAGACCAGCTTTGATGACATTAAGTAAACTTCCAGATGAGACTTGTAACAACTATCAACCATTGTTAGCTGCCTTTTTCAACAGGTTTGGAATGACACACCAGATGAAAGTATCCATAGCAAAGTTCTGGAATAGGATATGAAGGAAACAAGAGATCTTAGTCAAACTTGTAGAAGATTTAGAAAGGTTTGGCCAATTATATTGTTACGTCTCCGTTTGTTAATTGATTTTTTCGTAACTTCGTTCCGAGGAAATTTTAATGACACAAGTCTTTACTTAATAAAACTGGTTTA
>NW_013665931.1:13261-34509 GCF_000517525.1 Limulus polyphemus
CGAGTTATAACAAACACTATAACGAACGAACGTTAACTTCAACAATACCCTGTTACTGCAGTTCAATTACTCACTGACTACACACACATTACATTCCCCTCTTTTATATACCAGCGTACCCTATTTCTAGTAAGAACTTGAACATTCGCCAAAGTACATGATAGTTCTAGAAACGTTGCGTCACGGTGGTCATGTGACTCGCTGACGCAACAATATTTTCTAGGTGCTTTTTGTGAAATGATGGATTTGTTGGCATGTGACCAATTTATAAATGTCATAACTGAAGAGGATACGAGAATTAGGATGAAGAAAAGTACATGTACATCTTTAAAGGAAGCTCTGCAGTTGATGATGGATCTTGAATCCATTAAAGTTGCAAATAAATTAAAAAAGCACATCTAGATGTTTTGGGTATGGGATTATCAGATCCTCTAGTATTAAAACATTAACTCGCCCTAGCAACAGTCTAGAAGAATGAAATAATTAATTAATCAGCTAATTACACAGAATGGAAGAACTAGACCAAAAGAAAATAGATGTTTCAAGGGTAACTTGAATGGACATATTGCGAGGAACTATAGATTAAAGCCTGTATGGAATAAGAACTCCTCCCAAAGGATGCTAGAGAGAGAAGAAACTGTTATAATTGTGGGAGATATGGCTGTTACAGCAACAATTGCAAGTAATCAATAACTGTTATTAAGCCAAGTAGAAAATACCCGGAGGATGTACCTTTGAGTCAACCAAATAAAAAAATACAACAAAAAACTAGCCATACATCAAAAAGATAAGAACTAGCCGGTTTTATGAGGTAAAGTTCAGCTGGAAATTAGGGAGGGTGGTCATCATATCACCAAGAAGTTAAATACTCGTACCAAAATTTATCAACAATAAATCTATATCTAGTGGCATACTGGAACTAAACAAATACTCCAGCATGTGCTGAGGAAATGGTGGTTGGAAGAGGTCTCACAGATCTGAAGAATAATGAAAAGGCTTAAATCAGCTGGAAATAAAATGAAAGGTCACTATAATATCAATGCTAATAAGACCAGATTTCATCAATGTGACATGTATGGCTAAACAATTTCTGTCACAAAGAAAAACAAACTTCAAAGTTAAGCAGATGTAGGGAAGGGTCATATGTTGTACTGAAATGAATTAATGGTGTGGTTTAGAGAATCTAGAAAGACAGGTGGTTCAAACCAAAAGTCATTCACCATGATCATTTTTGGAAGTACATCAGTGAGAGAACAGCCAATTGGTTAATTCTAGAAAAGAATGTGCAAGTGAAAAGTCAACCTGCCGAGGAGTCCAGGGGTTCAGTTGAGACTTCTTCCATGAAGAAGGAGCTGTCAGTGATGATAAGGAGCAAGAGGTCATCCCATCTGTATACTCTGGACCTCAGACGAGAATTTATAATCCAGGATGGGGCAGTGTTGTAAGCTAAATTTTCATTATTTTAATTTAGGTGTTTACTAGAGAGCATGTGTCATTAAGATTAAGTAACTTTGTAAAAGTAGTCCTAAAATGACTAGACTGCTCATGGCTGTTAATGATCAAAAGACTTTGTGAAACTATCTTGAAACAAGGCTACATTAAAACTATGAGAATCAGTAAAGCAACTAGTCACTTTTCAGTTTATTCGGTGATTAGAGAAGTATTCAGATCAATGCTAGTTATCACATATGTTCAGTTACTCGATCTTAGCCATGAAACTGTACAATTTACAAGTAAGTATATTTGTATGTTAGTCATGGTAATACTAGTATTAGCAGGTAAATTTATTTTGAAAGTTAAAAAGCTACTTGTGAAATAAGGCCTACAACTGTACAAGTGACAGTAACCTATAACAAGCATAAAAGAAGAAATAAATGAATCTGTTATCATTTTCTGAGCTGTACTTTTCCAAGTAATCCAAAACAAGCCATCTAATGATAGAATACATTACATCAATATATATTCTTTTTTTTTTTCGTGTTTATAAAGAACACATGCAAGAAAGCTAACAACTCATTTCATTTTTTTCATTTTTAGAGCATATATCTGATTACCAACCTGTATCATCTGTATCCACTTTTTCTGGTTCTGAACATGTAGACATTTGGCTATACCCTCTTCCAAAAGAATATTGCCTAATAAAAATATAATTCAAAAAAAAAAAAAAGAAGAGGAAAGGATCAACATCAAAGAGATAAATTCTATGATTTCAAAAACAATAAGCAGAACAAACCCAGTTAAAACTTTAATGATAATATAAAAAAAGGACACACATGTCAACATGGTGTATTTCACTTTACCGTTGTCCAAATCTTAAAAAAATTTTTATTATTAATTTATTTTTCAGTCCGTAGAGCTGTTTTTTTTTTGTTTGTATTTTAGCACAAAGCTACACAGTGGGCTATTTACGTTCTGTCCAATGCAGGCAATCGAACCCTGGATTTTAGTATTTCTCAAATCACATTTGAGATTTCTGGATTTCTCATATCAAATTAATCTCCTGTAAATCAAAGCATTAAATTATTTCGATGGTAAATCTTTGTGACAAAGAATCCTGTAAAATATTGTATGCTTAGGTAAATACTGGAAGATTAAAAAAAAATAACTTTCTGACAGAGCAAGGCAATATAATATATTTAAAAACCTATGGACAACCTAATATAAAATCACTTCAACTATAGTTATAATACAGCATGGTCCAAAAGTTAGTTGCCTCACACTTCACCCCCTTCTGTGTGGATAATATTTGGTTTACAGCATCATAAGTGATTGAACCTTTTTCAGTTTATGCTTCTTTCTTGTGCACTGTTCACATGTACTTAAATATTAACCTGCAGGAGATGAAGATTAAAAAGAATTTGTAACCAATCAATTTATGAAACACCCTGTATATTCTGGCTCTGCTACTTTGTGTATCATCATTTTTTTGTATACTCCTTTACTGATTAAATTACAATTTAAACTTCGTTTTCGCAAACATAGAGGATATAAAAACTTGAATTTTGAATACATAATTTCACCCATGTTTACTTTTTTATTTAATAATTTCAGTGTTATTTTTCATCAATATTATAAACCAAGCTTTTTAATAATATTTTGCAACTTTTACACAGTGTAATTAAAAGATGGCGCCAAGAGCAATAGGCTAACATTTCTTTTGAAATTTCATTGAAAAAAGCATTTAACTTTGGCTTAAAGTACATTTTAATTCCATTGTTTGCACCTGACAAAAATTCAAACTGAAAAAACATATATGCCATACTTCTTGCTATGAGACGTTTCTCCCGTATGTTTAAACCAGATAAAATATCAATGGTGCGGAAGTTATAAAATTTAGGCCTCAGGAGTGTATAATTTTGATTAAAGATTTCAATTGGGACTATACAGAAGTAGCTTTCACCGGCCCAGTTTATCAGCAAGCTATCTGTGTTATAATATATTATCATAATTTTGGTTAGATTGAAAAGTTATGCGACATTGTAAATAAAAAGGGTTACATCACGAAATACTGTAATATAGTCATAATTTACATGCGAAACAGATAACACGCCTCTGTGCAGAGTTTAAACGATTTATGGATATATATCCCTACTTGTCTTTATAAAATGAAACATTATTTCTTATTGTATTTGTTTGTTTCCTTTTATTAGCTATATTTTTGTGCGCCAGCAATATCAAGTGTGGAGCGCGCGTATACCCGATTCGATTTTATTATTCATCAGGAGCTCTACCGATCTACCCCCAAATGTAATTATATGTCCAAAGTAGCGCATCGTCCGTTATATATATATCATACACACTAGTATCTTATTCGGTACAAGAAGGGAATCACTGGTTCACAGACGGAAGAGTTATGTGAAAGAATTAGAGGGATAAGGTTCGTCATTTTTTATGTATGCTTGTCTGGAAAAGTCAGTTACTTAGATGAATATTCGTTGAAATAGTGAAATTCTGATTAACTCCATAAATACGTATATAGCGATTTCGGCAGCTTTATAAGTACAATAAGCTTTAGTTGTGCTCAGCCAACATTATGCAATATTCATTGTTATTATTGAAAAATTTTAAAGGTGGTTTTAAACGGGCGATTTTTATGGCCGCCATTTTGTTTCATCACGATTCCTTCTATCAAGTACTACGTACTTAATGATAATACACTGTTTTGGCCGTTTCGATAGTTCCATCGTGGATGCAATATTTCCAAGTGCAGGAAAATGGTGCATTCATGACATTTAACACAACTGTGCACTAATCGAAAATAACACGTCACAAACAAGTCAGGACGATAGACAACTCGCGCCTCGATCTCAGTTTAATATAACAAAATAATATAACACTATCTATAACCAGATTAAAATGATACAATCGTCTTAAACCCTGGTAAAGGACTGGCAAAACAATAATTAAAAGATCAATGATGTATGTATAGACATGTCTTGTCGGTATTTTATATGAAAAGAACCAAATATACGAGCTTTTTTCTCGGGCATTATGGGTAATTTCAACACTATATATATATATATATATATTTATTCAAGTTCCACAAGTCATGTTTCTACCACTTGTTTTTATTTACTACTTTTATATCACAATACTGACATCAATACAACCTCTGATACTAGTTAACTGACGACAAAGCTTGTCTAAACAACCCAGCTTTGAAACTGAACCTATGTTGGTGTCAATCACGTGGTTAAAGTTAGAAAGTTGGAATGAAACGGGTCTTTCAAATATCTTGGGAAATGAATACATTGGGAACATAAGGTCAAGCCAGGGGTCAACTATCTGGCCAACATATATGGTCATAAGTTTAACTTGATGAACGTGTGTGAACTGCTTTCTTTCTTCTTTTTTTTTAAACTTAATTTAAATCAGTGTTTTTTGCTCTTACTTATATTTCCCTTCAACACCAAGGCCATAAGAGGGCGAAATTCATGTTTGATTAGTTTCCAAAATTTATGTGAAGAGTATTGTTAAATCATCTACCTGTATAGATGTATATTCAACTACATGAACAGCACATATACTTAACGTTTTTTGTAATATTTAGACTGTGTGTGCAATGCGACTACACAAGCTTTTTTTCACTCTCTCCCCTTTCTCTAAGGGCGGATTTAGAGATATTTTACAGACTGTAATTCGGTTTCCCAGTGGTGGTCCGGGCGCAGATAGCCCATTGTGTTGCTTAGCACTAAAACAAACTTATTAAAACTGTAAATAGATTTGTCATAGAGTAGTAATTAACGGACATAGATAAACTGAGGTAATGCAGTGATAACATATTCCAGTTTTTTTTATACGTGTGTATAAAAGTAAAATTTTGTGACACCAAAATCCAAAGACGTTCAACTTCAAACAGGTTGTGCTTCTCGTCTCACTAATTAACATAATTCGTGCAATATAAAATGTTATTTGTATACCTACTAACATGCCTAACTATCTAGTAGACACAATTTAAATAAAACCAAATTTAATGAGAGTTTTGAGAGAATGCGGGATTATTATTCACTGATACAATCTTCTCTTTTCTCTCAAAATCAAAATACTGAACAAGAAATTTGAAGTAAATGGAATTTCTGGCAAGAATCATGATTTGATTGATTTGTTCCTTTGTCGAATTTTGCGCAAAGTTAAACGTGGGCTTCCTGCGTTAACGTTCCTTAATTTAGAAGTGTAAGACCCACAGCCTATGACAGGTCCCAATTTGATTGAAATATGTTCTTCAGCTAGATGACGTTTTGATATCCACTTTATGTTTTACATTCCCGATAACGTGTGTGTAATAATTATTTAACTTTCAATCTACTGGAAATAAAATACGATTGATAAAACACACACAAATATATGTTTAGTGTATATATTTGTAATGAAGTAAAAATAAACAAAATGGATCTTTTCCTTGGCAGGTAGCTCTTGCCCATATGAATTTATACATTCGTATTTTCGTGTATGTGGATCGTGAAAATTAAAAATGTTCAAAGTTACATATTCAACAGAAAAACTATATATATATATCAAACCAATTAGTTTGAAGTTAAGCACAAAGCTACACAATAGGCTATCTGCGCTCTGCTCACCACGGGTATCGAAACTCGGATTCTAGCGTTATAAGTAGGCAGACATACCGCTGTGCTACTGGGGAGGGGCTATCAAACAAAGAAAGGCGTGGTGTGATCAAATCAGAAAATA
This sequence comes from Limulus polyphemus, assembly GCF_000517525.1. Taxonomy (NCBI): domain Eukaryota; kingdom Metazoa; phylum Arthropoda; class Merostomata; order Xiphosura; family Limulidae; genus Limulus; species Limulus polyphemus. The sequence goes on from NW_013665931.1 coordinate 19,451, forward strand.
CGAAGAAGTGTTTTGTTTGTTTGTTTGTAATTAAGCAGAAAGCTACACAATGGGCTATCTGTGCTCTGCCCACCATGGGTATCGAAACTCGGATTCTAACGTTAAGTCCGCAGACATACCGCTGTGCCACTGGGGGCCGAAGAAGTGGTTAAAATCTTTGTAAAGGAAAAAATAATTAAGCGGTCAATGACAAAGGTCGATGATCACAATACTGATCACTTGAGTCTCTTTTTCCTTACAGAGGTTTTAACATTTTGTTTGTATTTCAACTCAACTGACATAAGAATAAATATGCTTATAACACTGGCAAATAGATGGCGCTACATAAGTGCTGACCTGCATGTTATGACGCCATTCTAGCTGTTCATATATTATTACGTTGTAAGAGAAACAAGCTATCAGACAGAACTAAAAATTTTGTCGTTATCAGTGGAATTACTTAAATCATCATTCAATCAATATGTTTGTGGAATTTCATGTATGATTAACCACTTAAATATAATATAAATCTACCAGTCCGTTGCATCGAATAATAATAACAGATAATTAATGTACTTGGCCGTTGAAAGCCAGACGATCCACTACCGCACTGGATTGTCGACAGAGGTAAACAGGCCGACGTGACTTGAAGCACGTATACTCGGTAATCACAGTTGATTATGTCAACTGATATTTCTTTAATCAATCACGACACGAGAATCAAGTATGTATGTATGTTTGTCTGTATATATATTTTAAACGTATTGCTGAATGCTGCTTTCATGTGAAGAGAACAGATCAGACGGTTCTTATCTATATCAGTCTCTGACCTTACTGTTTTGTAGACGTTTAAAAAAACTAGACATTATTTAAAAAGCCACTTTTAAAACTTTTTCCAATCACACAATAAATACAAAACAGTCTTTCCACCAGAAAATAATGGCCACTAAACTTAATAATTTTCCAGGACATTACTTTAAATGTGAGAGCTTATACATATAACAATAAAAATCTGGTTTTGACACTTGCAGTGGGCATAGGGCAGATCACTCATTGTGTACCTTTGTACTGAACAAAAACATGCAAAATGCTTTTAATGGTTTATAGAGGTTGAGTACGTTATATTAAAACGAATTTGGTGTTTTACGTCGTTAGAGTCCACGTCTAGCCATACTCTATCTAAAGACTGTGCATCTTTACAGTAGCCCTGCAGAATAGTTTCCATCGCAAACGGCTCCGTCGTAAGGTTGTCATGTCCAAAAGCACACTACTCCTCCCTGCCAGCTTTCCATAATTTATCTAATATACGAGGAAGATGGTTTCTCAGCGCCCATTTCAGCAGTCTGATCACACAGAAATATCTAGGCGTGAGAAATAGCAAGAATACAAATTTCATTCTCCAGCTGGTTCAGGTATTTAATAGTTCAACAGAAAGAAAGACTGGAAGCCTCATCTTTGTGAAGTTATACCCTATTGACCTCTTTTCCAGACAAAGATTCTTTTTGATTATGTTATGTATTATAACTTGAGACATGTGGACGGTTTTTGCCACTGACCTTCGCGTTCGTGAATCATTACCTGTAACAAGACATCGCACTTTGCTTACCACAGCTTGGTTATGACTTGTGCAAGTCTCCTTCTGGATGGTCTTTGTGACCCAAGTTGATCCACATTCCTTTGTTTGCCAATGACGTTAAACATAAAGGATATTCCCGTGTTGAAAACTCTAAATCACGATCTGAACACATTTTTGTGGTCGGAGTGTACGAATATCTTACGTCGGAAAGAGCTGTTACATACCTTTCCCATATGCGACTAATTTTCATACCTACGTGACGCCAAACAATGTCAAAATATAGTTCTGATACATTCCGTCCTACCGCGACTTTACATCGGCTGAGTTTGTCACATAATTTGATGATCTGCATGTTAAAAAATAGCATTAATATAACTTAAGGAACCCTCTGTATGTATGTATAATTATGATAAAATCCTATTTCTATAAAACGCCACTTAATCATAATTTTTCTTTCCACCAGCTGTTTCCATACCATAATAGATTCTTCATCTCAGCACATATCACTTCAAAGGATAAACTACTGTCATGACACGACTACGTAAACTACATAAAAAGAGACTTAAGTGTTGGCCAATTAAACCACTAATCTCAATTTATTGGGCAGCCTGCAGTTGGTTACAAAGAAACGGTAAAGCTTATATCAGGTACATAACCGTGTATTGTCAGTGACTGAACCACTACTAACTTCTTGAATGCGTGGTATACAAATATATTAAGTACGAAACACCAGGAAAGGGTTGAGACGTAGTAGCTCGTTACTCTACAACTTGCCCCAAAGAAAGGGAAATACTGGACTAAATTGTGTGCATTATTTGTTTCTTTATAATTAAGCATAAAGCTACACAATGGGCTATCTGTGCTTTGCCCACCACGGGTATCGAAACCCGGATTCTAGAGTTGTAAGTCCGCAGATATACAGCTGTGCCACCGGGGGGCGAAATTGTGTGCAATTCATACACTTAAAGGTATTAAACAAGTTTTGTTTTGTTTGTTTTTCTTAAGCCTTTTTAAAAACAAAGAAACAACTGGAATTAAACAAGCTCCAATAAACACTTTCCCGTGGAGACAAAACACACTCGTGGTTATATTGCTGTGTGCTGGTTAGTTTTAAATACGTATTTATTAGCATTTCAAAGGGGGGGGGAGCTTACTTTGAAATGTATTATCAAGCTTACCGTTGAACCACTGGGGAGGGGATTTCTCATTTTGTATTATTTTTACTAGTACCATTACAAGATTAACATGGTCGGGGTACAATTATGTGAGGGTTGGGGTTGTTTTTTGTTGTTAAGCACAAATCTACACAACAGGCTATCAGTAATCTGCTCAGTGCAGGTATCGAAACCCGATTTGTAGCATCATACTTGTTTTGAATTTCGAGCAAAGCTACACGAGGGCTATCTGCGCTAGTCGTCCCTAATTTGGCAGTGAAAGACTACAGGGAAGGCAGCTAGTCAACACCACCAACTGTCAACTCTTGAGCTATTCTTTTACCAACGAATAGTAGGATTGACCGTCACGTTATAACGCCTCCATGGCTAGAATGTTTGGTGAAATAGGGATTCGAACCCGCAGATTGCGAGTCTAGCGTCCTAACCACCTGGCCATGCTAGGCCTTTTAAGGTTGTAAACCACCAGACTTACTGCTGGTGTCAATATTACATCTGCTTCATAGTTACATCTAAACTGAACCAATACATTGCGGGTATTTTACTTGCTGATAAACATAAAGTATAAAATTAATTGGTAAGGATTCTAATGATATTTATATGTTAAAAAGTGATTAATTTTTGGCCATTTTAATGTTCAACATACCAAACAGGAATTTGATACGAGATATTGTATTAAAAAAGGAAACTTATAATTAAAAGTTCTTTGTTCTCTCTATATAAAACTTAAAAAGTTTTATGCTCTAACACATCTCGGGTTGAAACACACCTATTTTAATGTCCGAAAAAGGTACATTATAGCAGTTGCTTTCGTTAGGTTATGTCAATAGTTAGTTTGAAACACCTGTATTTCATATCATCTTCTTACACGTGAAGAATCGTTGTCGTATGTTTGATGAGAGGTTTTAAAAAAGTTTAAATTACTTTCTTTTTGTCGTGTAGTTAGTAGAGTCCAAGGTTTCTCGAGCCCCCCCCCCCCCAAATCTCTTGTTGCGATCTTAGTAGCATACTTTCGTAGAGTCTCTAATAGAATGTTTGGTTTTTTATTTATAAGAAAATTTTGCGAAATCTAATAAGCTCACTTTCCATTTCAAATACAGTTTCAACGTAATTTAAGATATTACGGGAATCTTGAATGATGAATCATTTTGGATTTAAGGAAGACTAGGTTCTGCGCATTTTCACAGTTTCGTTTATTACTCGTCACTGTATATTTACTTAAGTTAGTTTTCTTGCCTAAGTTGAAGAGGCAGAACAAATTGATTCAGTTTAAGTACAACTAATTACAATTACCAACAAACAGCCACAAAAAATTATGATACACATAAATTATGATTTTTTATGTGTTTTGGCAAAATAGTACTTGAATTGAACACATACATTTTTCGTTTTTTTCTTCTTCTCTTAATGCAGATTGTACATGTCTACTAACAGATGCACAAATACAGCATAATGCGAGGTGAATCTATACGAAGAAGTTCAAAGTGTCACTCCTGTTTGAATGTTCATAAGCTAATATATTATTGTTTCTGATGATGATGACAAATGAAGACAGGCAACAGCATCAGATCAGGATCAGGATCAGATCTAACATAAGAGCTTCCAAACAGGGAGGTAAAGCAAGCATAACAGCTTAAGATCATGGAGGTCAATCTAGCATATCAACATCAGATCAGGGAGGTCAAGTTAGCATAACTGCTTCAGATCAGAGAGGTCGAGCTAGCATAACAGATTCAGATTAAGGAGGTCAAGCTAGCATAACTGCTTCAGATCAGAGAGGTTAAGCTAGCATAAGAGTTTTAGATCAGGGAGGTCAAGCTAGCATAAGAGTTTCAGATCAGGGAGGTCAAACTAGCATAACAGCCTCAGATCAGGGAGGTCAAGCTAGCTTAACAGTGTCAAATGAGAGAGGTAAAGCTAAAACGAGTACAACTAATGACAGGTGGTTCTACCTTGCCACATTTTTGTGAAGTATAGGGCTGTTATTTATTATAATTTTTTATTAGCTATGTCAAATTTTTATGTTGAGTCTTTACTCAAATGTTATTTATGTGTGACACCAGTATTTGGAAATTATGTACAGTTTACCTCCCAAAATGTTTAGTGACCAAGTAAAACTTCACTATAAAGACCAACTCTGTCTTGGATACATGATTACTTTGGAGACAATGAAATCTTTAAGCTTTAATATTAAATCTAAAGGCTATGAAAGAATAACTTTTTACTTGCACTGTACTTTAGTTGCATAAATTTAAGTATATTCAAGGTTATAGTGTAATAAATGGCTCATGATTTTGACCCAATTAAGATCAACATTTCAAATACACGTAAATTATAAAGATGACACTTTAGACAACAGAAAATAATTACAGAAATCAATATCAGCAGTAAATATTTTTAAGTGCATAATGGATATTATATTCAATAAAACAGCTGTCCCTCTACAAGATTTTTGACAGTATTCTTTTACCTGTGGAATAACAAGTACTTTTTATATTCTGTGTACATCCAAGGTTCATCTGACTGCACAAGCTTTCATAATGACCTATCCACTTAAGATAAGTTTAAAAATCACAAAACATTTTTTAACCCACTGGGTAGGAATAAAAAGCTCAAGATTTATAAAATTTAATTTATCGTCAAACAGACTAAGGATGGAGGTAAAGCATTTTAAAATAATTTGCGTATGGAATGAAATGAAACTTACCAATACTGAGAGAGAAGATAAATGAATACTTGATAATACACAAAGCATTTAAGAACATCTGCTAAGTACCTCTTTACATGACATAATCTAGATCACAAAAACATGCATGATTTCTTTCATACCTTTCAATTTTTCTCAGCTGTTTATTAAGTTCACTTTGTTCATTTATCAGCTGCATTTGTTGTGTTGAGATCTGTTCAAGCTGAGGTTGGATTTGATTGGCTCCAGTGTAATCCTGAATCTCCCGAGCCTGCTGCAGTCGAATCTTCATTTCTTCTTGCTGATGACCTAAAGTCTTCAGCTGTTCAGCTATGAACTCTAATCTGTCCTGAAATTGTTTGTATTTAAAAAGTATTTATTTTTTACCTTTCCTTGAGTATTAATGGGGTTATTAGACTAATTTTCTCATTCCATATAATGACATCACAGCTGAACTAGCCTCATAATCGTTTTCTTTAAACTTTAATATATTCAACTACATTCATATTTCCACAGAATATTATCTTGAAACTAAGAAACTTAATAATAACTAATAATTTGAAAAAAAATTAATTTTTTCATTAGTTTGGAGAAGAGTGAGAAATATATAACTGTTCCTCAGTGTTGACAAATTAAACTGATAAATGTTCTCTTTAAGTAGGCATGGGCCTACCATTATAATTCTTGTGTATTTGTAAAAAAATATTACAGTGTTTTTCCATTGTAAAGTTAGATTTTGAAAGTGAAATGAGAATCAAATTTTGTTTCATAATTTGTTAAGAACATGATATTAAGAATGAATATTTGACAACAAAGTTTTCCTTCTCTCTAAAATTTGCATAAGCCCTATGAGGTTTTTAACTTATTGAAAATTTATATGACAATATTCTACTGAGCTTTGCATATACTTAAGTTTTCAATGTTATTCTATGAAATTTATATTTTCATTATGAAATGAATATTGCAAGATTATTCATTTTAATTATCACTAAAACACAGCGATAATCTCTGAGACATTAAATACTGTAAAGTGTGGAAGAAGGCAAAGGCATCATTAATTTGTCAAAGTAACGAGACCTTCATGTCAAATGTTTTATAAACTCCAACAATAGAAAAAAACATACCGTGGTGTATTTGTACTTCCAATAACTAAACAACTTTGTTTTATTTCTAATAAGTAAAAATATCAATGACAGCTGCCCCTCTGTTTATGACTGAATAATGCATTTAAAAAAATTATGAAGATTTTACTGATATGCAAATGCATATGATGATTGCAGTCAAACGTTCACTGTTGCTTTGTTCACAAATTTTTGGTGAGAAAATAGTTTTTCCTAAAAGTACAATTTAAACTTTGGAGACAAAAATTCCATAAAGCAGTACCACTTCCAGTCTGATGAATCCATTCATTACAGCAATGCATTTAGTAGTGAAAAAAATATATACTGACATCATTCACAACTAGATTTTTCTTTGTTTCAAAATATTTCAAATCCAATATAAGGCATACTGGATTATTTGAAATGAAAAAATTAGCTTATGAAAGATAATACAGAAATATCTTCCCAGGTTTCAAAAGTCAGGTTCAATCAGAAAGATAATATTTCCCACTCCAGTGTAACCTCTCACAAGAACACCTTACCTGACGTTTCTTTCGTTCTTCTTCAAGTTGAGCTTTGTCTGTTATACTGTTAGGGCTTGGATCAAGCCTAGGGTGTTTGCAATTTTCCTCATCAAAAGACCTGTTATAGCTCTGCGACCTGTAAGTATCATCCAAACTGGTCATTATGTTCTAGCTGCCGAATAGAAGGCCCATCAAGTTTACTTCACAATTCCAAACGTCAAGATACATTACTTGAATTTCTGAATGGAATGTTGATTCACACAAAATTAAAACATCTCACGCGCGTAATTTAATAAATCAAAAACCTTCTGAATTCTTCACGAAAGAAGTTTAAATGAACTGATAACAGTAAAGAAAATAAACAAAAAAACTTTTATCAAACAAGTATGTTTTCTGTCAGGAGTATTATATTAAGAAATTAAAAGACATTCCTATGTGAGTTAATTAGCAAAAATATGCAAAGCTAGGTTTAAAAAGTGATTATATAAATGGGGACACGAGCCAACCTTGCCACTATTTTGATCCATACCACATGACCCATTTGACCAATGCAAAGGCACCATGCTATACGCGATATTGAATACAACTTTCATGTATTTTGCTACTGACTTCCTCGGAAGATGGGTGGTTATGTAATTTCCTAGAGGAGGATGAAAGGGGGGGTACATAACTTCTTCTACCAAATTTATTCAAACTTGTTTTAGCCATGAAGATACAATAATTTGTAACACCAGACAAAACCTACTTTATATGCATAGATAAAGTTGTTTTATAGACTGACTGGATCAGATAAATAAGTCAGTTGTTTTTTAATACATTAATCATGTATCTTAAGTGTCTTTGTTTACTATACATGGTTACTGTGTAAATGATACAAATTACTCTTCATTAATTCTCTCCTTTCCTTCATACAAGGTCAGAAGAATTTGCTTTTTTTGGTGAAATAAGATCAACTGGCTATAACAACAGCTATCATTCCAGGAAATTAACTAAAAATACTAGATCCAAGAAAAACAGCACATTTGTTATTTTCTCATGATAACACTTATATAAAGTAACCTAAGACTAAAACTGAATAAATATCACAATATCACATAAAGGATATTTTGTGTATAAATCAAGGTAGGAAGGGAGGTTTTTAAATAAGTTCATATCATCATGAACTTCTCATGTTCTACCCAATTTTGTGACACCATAGGGTCTGTCCTCATTTTGGAAGTTATGAGAAAAACTGAGGTTGTAATAAATCCAAATGTTTATTTAGACATTCCAAAATAACATTAAAAGTTCATTACTGCCAACATGAAACAGTTATCATTTAACTAGGACTGAGTAATTCTGTGTTGGCTTTTACAGAAACAGGGATTTCAGATCAATGTTTTATGTCAACACTTGAAGTTTTGAACCATTAAGAACAAAAACAAGATATTATTGATGCAGGATGCTAAAGCATAACTACAAGAAATTTTTAAAAGCAGTTTCTCTTCCATAAGAACAATGGGATTAAGACAAATCTAACATAAAATGTCAATAACAGCAAGGGTATCCAACTGATGAATCAGTGTAATCTAATCATTAGTAGTTTCTGTTTTATGATTTTGCATACTCCTTGTTATAGTAAGATAATAATTTAGCTACATTAACTACAAAGTAAATTTTGTTTTTGTCCTGATCTACATAGGGAGCTTGCTTTGATCAGAAGATAACAATAATTACCACTTAAAGATCCAGAACGACTTCATTTTTTCACAAAACAGATATAATGAACTAGCTGTGGAAACCTACTAAACACAATATTCACCAAATAAAATATCATTTTTCACTTTCACTGGTTTTTTTTTCATCTCTATCTTAATCCTATCGAGTTTGGGGTCAGCCATTTTTTTTTGTAAGCCAAGAATTTTTACACCCAGATGATTGGCCCAGTCAGCAACCATAAAGGACGAGCATGTTGCGACCCTAACATTGTGAGTTGAACACCCTAACCACCAGCCCACTTTTCACAGTGTATGTGATTAATGAGAGTCACACAGTAACTAACAGATTGCATGAGGAATAAGCATTATTTATACAAATCTTCATTATTAAATCTACTACACAAGTTACACAATGAGTATAAACCTAATATGAAGTTACACAGTGTATAGAGGAAAACTATGGGAGTTACGTAGTGTGCAAATATCTAGTATAGTGTATAAAAATCTGCTATAGTAATTACACACCACATATATATCTACTGTGGTTGTTACACAGCATGTATAAGTCTACTGTGGAAGTTACACATTGTATAAAAAATCCACTATGGAAGTTACACATTTTGTATAAATCTACTGTTGGAGTCAAACTGTGTGATAAATTTACTATGGGAGTTATACAGTGCATAAAAAATACAATACTGGAGTCATACAATAAGTATAAATATACTACAGCAGTTACACAGTGTGTATAAATTTACTACAAGAGTTACACAGTTACTGAATAATTTCTACAAGACTTAGAGCATCAAGATCTACTACATATATATTACACGATGTGTATGAATCTACAATAATAGTTATACAGTGTATATAATCTACTATAGGAATAATACAGGATGTATAAATCTACTGTAGGTGATAAACAGTTTATAAATTACATAAAGAGTTACAGGATGTATATACTCTACTTTACGAATAATACAGGATGTATATAATCTACTTTAGGAATAATACAGGATGTATAAATCTACTGTAGGTGATAAACAGAGTTTATAAATTACATAAGGAGTTACAGGATGTATATACTCTACTTTAGGAATAATACAGGATGTATATAATCTACTTTAGGAATAATACAGGATGTATATAATCTACTTGAGGAATAATACAGGATGTATAAATCTACTGTAGGTGATAAACAGAGTTTATAAATTACATAAGGAGTTACAGGAAAAGTATGAATCAACTAGAGGCAGAGATAGACTCCTACAGAAAATAGTAAGTGTATAAGGTTTCTCAACGCAGAGATAATTACTGTTTACAACAGACTTTCTTAAATAAATCTCACAAATACTGACCCCTTTCTTTCTCTCAAAAAGTTACACAGTAAATTATTCTGACTTTATTCTGAAACAATTAAATTTATATCTGTATTTTATCTTTATGGCAAAGCTACTCAGGCTATCTGGTATCATTCCTAATTTTAAGCTATTGATCAGAGGGAATGCAGCTAGTCAACAGAACCCACCATCCATGCTAAGAAATTAACTGTCACTCTTATAATAATACACCCACAGCTTCAAGATGCAGGAAATATTTTGGTATCTCACAGATTCGAACCCAGAGTTCTACCACAAAGCCAACCCACACCCCTAATAACAATTGAAGCTTGTGCTTAAAAAATATATATGTATATATATATATACAAAATTATAAGTGTGCTAAGCATTCTTCCATTGTAAATGTTTGTGACTTTGAATTGAATCTAATATCCAATTATTTGTTACTTTATGGTGATTCAACTTAAAACATATTAACTGGTATTGAGTAACAGCATCCATCTGAGAACTGCAGCATCCAACAAATTTACCTCCAATTAGTCTATAAGAATGTAAGGTTTCTTTTACCATATTATTGGCAATATTTTGTATTAAAGAGCACCAAAGCATCTTTAAAACTGTTCATCTTTCTATTCAGATCTAACACTCAGATGTTCTTTGCTTTTTCATTACTGTGTGTTTTAATATAAAGATATGCACTTCCAGCTGTTGTATTGAAAAGTTTTCATACAAAAATGTATAATTACCAACTGTTGGCATTTTAAGATAAATACAAAAATACAGTTCCCTGTTTTGTACATTTTAATATAAAAATATGTAGTTTTTTGCTCTCTATTACTGTAACAAAATATGTAATTATGAGTTGTATGTATTGTCATAGGCTATATATTAAATATTTTAATGTTTTGTTCACTAGATGGAGTCCTTTTACATTGGGTAATAATTGTATGAAGTCTACAAGTTTCATGAAAGTTTAGGCTTCTGTGGAATCTCGATTGTTCATGAAATAGAGTACAATATAAAAATGTCAGACAATGTGAACTTGAATTAATTAATAAGTTGTATGTAAGTTAAGAGTTTTAGTGAGTTATACATGAAAGTTAATGAATGTGTTTGTCAGTTACCAAGTTACTTAGTTATTCAGCGATTCAGTCAGTATGTCTATTATTAATCAATTAGAGAGGAAATTTTGCAAGTGACTTGAGCTCAGTATAAAAGTTAAGTATATCATTAGTTTCAGAATTCCTGTTGAAGTGTTGTTTGTGAAGTTAGGCCTACCAGTGAATGTAGCCTGTATAGATTGTGAATAAAGAAAAAATTAATTTGTTATCAGACTTTGCATTATTTTTTATTGTGTAATTCAAAAGAAATGGTCCAATGACAGAAGTTATGACCGTATTATAAATTCTGGGATGAAAATATGCAGGTTGTTATTTTTATATTGCAAAAATCTGCAATATATTATTGATTAAGTTATTCAGAGGTTTCAAGACCAAATACAAGTTTTGATTCAGGGTTCTAAAAAAACAACAACAACAACAACATACAAACACCAAATAAGATAGTTGGTACACTTGGAGGCATAGACATTTTATAAAATTTTAAAAAACAAACAAACAAAAACCAATTATCAAATACATGTGTGTGTTATAAAGAGGTGACCTATAATTAATTTATATATACATATATATATATATATACACACACACACACACATAAATTTGGAAATAAAAAAACAAAAATAATCAATTCAATCAACTACTAAATCCAGTGTTATAAAACAGACAAAACTGCAAACCAAGTTGTAAAACACTTCGTACATTATTTTAGTAAATCATTTGGCACAAGTATAATGCTTGTATGTTCAGAAAAAGAAGCATTCCAAAATATGTCTCATTTAAAAATTAGCTACAGAAAAGTTCTGTGCCAAAACAAATAATTAATAAAATAATAATCAAAATTTTGGCATTTATCATACTACAGGCCACTGAACATTTGTGCCATCAATGTACTGTCATCACATATAATTTAGTAAAGCCATGAGAGAAACAAATGCCAAAATTTACATAAATATCTATTCCTCCACTGACATTTACTTATTATACGTCAAATCTATGTATTCTAGACAATTTAATGAAGTGTTTTTATTCAATAAAATATTTTTTCTTCCTTTCGTCTCATGTTCTTTGACTTTAGTTAGTTTGTCATTAAGCACAAAGCTACGCAATCTATGCTGTACCTACCACAAGTCATGAAACCTGGTTTTTAGTGTTATAAAAGTCTTCAGACTTACTGCTGGTAAAGCATACGATCATGAAATAAAAACAATAAAGTGAAGCATCCAGTACAGATGTCAGATGAATGATAGTCCATAAGTACTGATTTCTATTAACCATTCAGGTCTAAAAGGTATTAGCTTTTGTATTTCAGCTTTACCAGTAGTTATAGCAGTTAAATTAGCTGTGTGTGTGTGTTCTTAGTCAGTTGGTCATACTCCAGAGAAAAACAAATTAAATGTGAGGAAATCAAATTACAGAAAGTTTTCTCATTTCACAAGGTGATCAATTTAATGGGAATGTATGGATCCTTATTTTAAAGGAAATATTTATTTTGTATGCATGTTATTGTAGAATACCTGAGTGTACCTAAAAACCAATTTCTCATAGTTTTATAAACAAGTAAGTTATTTAATAGTCTTTGGAAAATAAAAACAAAGTAGTTTAAATAGCTTTCAATTGTGCATGTTCAGTGGAATGGACAGCTTTTGTACTTACACTAATAAAGTTTAGCATAAAATGTTAATCATTATGTGACATCTCGTCCATTTAAATCTATTCAACATTTATTTCTTTTAGTTTCAATTTCCCATTCTTTTAAGTTACCCTTTTTTTTTTTCATTTAAGGACTGTACTAAGATAAATTAGGATAAAATGTAAAGTTCTACTAGAAATCTTATTTGGCACATCCATGAGTTTAGCTTCAATGAACCAATTTCTTTGAAAGTGTATTTGTTTGTTTGTTATGGATTTCGCGCAAAGCTACACGAGGTCTATCTGCGCTAGCCGTCCCTAATTTAGCAGTGTAAGACTAGAGGGAAGGCAGCTAGTCATCACCACCCACCGCCAACTCTTGGGCTACTCTTTTACCAACGAATAGTGGGATTGACCATCACATTATAACACCCCCACGGCTGAGAGGGCGAGCATGTTTGGTGGGACAGGGATTCGAACCCGCGACCCTCAGATTGCGAGTCGGGCGCCCTAACCACCTGGCCATGCCGGGCCTTTGACAGTGTATTTCCTGACATTGATATAGGATAACCCCCTGTCAAACTTTGATTGAAGTATTTGTACTGTATACAATTGTAGTAGTAGTACGAGTTTTAAAAAGTGACTTATTAGCAAGTGCTAGCGAGTTAACCTTTTAGCTCAGTTGATAGAGCACTTGCCTGGGGTGTGACAGGTTTTGCATTCAAATCTGAGCTGAGGAATATATATATATTGTGAAAAAATAACTTACCACATGGTGTAAAACTAAAAATAGTTTACTATTTATTTACATGGTCGATCCAAAATTATAACAAGTAAGGTGTCTTTGTTAGCTATCTTGTGATAACACAACAATACTTTGGAGTTTTAGTGACAAGATTCTCAAACATACAATTAAAAATTAAAAATATTCCCATCTAATCCTTGATATACTCCAATAAACCTTGTACTTAAATTATATTGTAGAAATTATATTAAGTTACATACATCAAACATATTATCTTTGTTTAAAATAATCTCCATAATAATGTTTTAAAAATACCATAAAACAATAACACAGCATATGGACAACCAGAGTTAACTTGGTACTTTAGATTTGTCACTGCACATCCACCCCCAATACAAAAAAGGTATAAATTAACCCCATCATTTATTTTTCAGGAGAACAGTAATTTCTCCCATAAGGTGCCATCCTCCAAAACTGCTGATGGCATTAAGCAGAAATCACCAGAAAGTCAGTGTCACTATTCAGAATACTGTGGTGCTTCACTCATGTATTATTAGTATTACCAAAAAAAAGACTAACTAAATTTACATTAAAACAGAAAGTTAGTACCTGGAATTACCTTTAAATACTGTTGTATAAAACAGTGCTTCATTTAAATAGTATTATTATTTAAAAAAAGGACTAACTAAATCTAGATTAAAACAGAAAGTTAGTACCTGGAATGGCCTTTAGAATACTGGTAGCCACTGTCTCGTACCACTTGCCGAGCCAGAGGGAAAAGTTCATCCCGGCGGGTCAGAAGGGTAGGGATATGTTTACAGATTTGAGCAGCAGCTTCATTTACAGATACCTGAATAAGAATAGATTGAGATACAAACAAATTTGACAATTGTGATGCATTATCTTTTAAACCTATCAAAAATGTATGCAATATATAATATAAAAGTCCGTCAAAAATGGTGGGAAACCATTGTTGAATGATTAAGGAAAATTATATAATTTAACTAAAACGAATTTGTCTGTACCTCCGACATGCATCTAGATTCACTTATTTCATCAGTCTCTAAGTAATTCTGTAATCACCACATTTTGTGTAAAAACTATGCAGAAAAATGAAATGTTATCATGAACAAAAGTACGTGTGCACCTTGAAAGAGACTTAAATAGCACTCGAGTCTTTTCACTGTATTCTAGGTCAGGAAGTAGAAAATATAGTGCTGAGATTCCAACACAAATTTTCAACTCTTTCAACTGTACAAAGAATATAAGACATTTGGTAGTAATAAATGTTTATCTTGCTTTATGTTTTAAGGCCAAGTAGGTAATATATGTGTTAAAATACCAAAATAATATTTATTAATTAACATTAAATTTATCACTTAAAACTTTATAAACACGGACTCTATAATGTTAGTAATAGTAGGCCTATTTGTAGTCTAATTTAATACATAAACATAATGTAAGGCTTAGCTGAAACACTACTTGGTAAA
>NW_013665931.1:35476-42361 GCF_000517525.1 Limulus polyphemus
TGGTAAATTTTATTTTGCTTTTGGCTACAACTCAATGTTATAAAACTTCTGAATTAAACTATTTTGCTGTTTTTCGGCCTAAGAAAAATCAGATGATAGTTTTGTTGCTAAGTGATGATGTATATTGTTGAGCATTACCAAAAAAACGAAGCGTGAAAGTGTTCTCGACACAGTGACAAAGGAAATAAGCCTTTTATTATTAGTGAATATAAAATAATCATTTAAATTAAACTGATGTATTTTAGTCGCAGAAGAATAGCATGAACACTTTATGCAGATTCCTTAAGACTTTAATTTACCAATTTCCCATTTAGTTAACATTAATTATTCTTGCTATTAGATGATCAGATGAAGTTCACAATAACTTTAATGCCACTGTGAACAAACAGGTGCCAGCCATTCTCTGGTATTAACATTACTTACTGAGATACACATTAACATTCATGGTGAAGCCTACCTTAGTTCATCTGTATACTTGTCATTATTTTTTACTAAATGTATTCTTGTGATTAGTCAAAACAAAAACCAAAAAACCTTTCTTATGCTAGCATTAGTAAGCAGGTCTCTTTAAATTATACATAGCTGAAATTTAGCATAGGCTTTTAGCAATTTATTGACTTTATTAGTTAATTTTGCAAAGAGCAGCAATCTAATGATCAACATTAATGTTTATTAATTAGCTATTCATGATAGTATGTTCAACCTTTGAAGTATTGCTTATACTAAAGCAAACCTTCTAAGGAACATTACTTCAGGCAACTTTGTTGCTTAAAAATGCACAAACCTCAAGGTATCACATACAGATGAATTAATGCACTGGTTACCTGTGCTCTTAATCTAATAACAGCATGAATTAGCCACAAGTCCTTATACTCACTTGATACAATTGAAAGAAAACCTATTCAAATGCTTAACCTTAATCTTCTTTGATGTAACTACATCTTGGTTTACTTTTTACAGAATCAAGAGATACCACAACACAGTTAATGCTTGGCCTTAAAGTTTGCCAAACAAACTGTGGCATGGGTTAAACATTATGGCGTCATGATCTGATGATGATGAGTTAACTCCTCAGAATGTTGTTTAATTTTGTTCTTGAATGCTGCACATGCCTAATGTTCCCTTTGTTCATACAGTTTTTGACACAAGTTAAATACTGTAGCATCATGGGTTGAACTTGATACCATCATAAAATTTATGACATACATTAAATACTGTAGCATCATGGGTTGAACTTGATACCATCATAAAATTTATGACATTCATTAAATACAGTAGCATCATGGGTTGAACTTGATACCATCATAAAATTTATGACATACATCAAATACTGTAGCATCATGGATTGAACTTGATCCCATCAAAAGAAATACAATGAAACTCATGATAAGCCTTAACATCAACTGATACAAGAATAGACTGGGACAAGTTTTATAAAACAAAGAACCATCATACCACATTTGATGCCTAGCTTTGATGTCCAATGGCAAAACTATGGAAGAGGTTGTAGTTTATAGTTCACGTCTAACTTTAACTTCCATCGACACAAAAACAGCTTATAAAATATGTTAAGAGAATTTGTGAGAAACCCCATTTTGAGTTCAAGTTTTTCTTGAATTATTACTATAATTTTCTCCAGTTCAACTCTATCTTTTCGAAAGGTTCTTCAAAGATAAGTAGAATCATTATAAAGGCCCATATGGTACAAGTTCAATGGAAGAACTCCATTTCTTAGAGAATTTTATTGAGTAAATCAAGTAAAAAAATGTGGAAATTCTTTGAGGGGTTAACTTTTATTATTCGATTTTTTTTAAGTATACAGCTGTACTCTCTGAAATGCCATTTGAATACTGATAAAAGAAAAATCCAATTCTTCAGAAGATTACGAGAATATTCTATGGATGAAATATTTTAGTAATCAGCTTAGCTTTTACAAACCTCATGCAGAGTAAGTGGTTTTTCAGGCTTTCTCTTGCAGTCAAACCGACCGTAGATGGCAGCATATTTTCTTATTTCATCCATACGACGTGGATCGTCCTCAGCCATAGTCATTACATACTGAAGAAATGGAAAGCATATATATGCACATTGTTCACGTTTTGTACACAACGACAACATTAATCATTCTGTACTAAAATTATAAAGTTTTTAACATGCAGTAAAATTACTTCTACATTTTCGTTTCCTTTATAAACCGAACTCTAGAACAAAAAGTACATATTGTGTTTTCAAATTTGAGGAAATTAATAACACTAAGAAAATACATCAACTGGATAAAAATGCTTATCATTATATAGAAAATGAATATCTTCTATTAAAAATTACTTTATTAACAAAATATTACTAGAAATACTTTTATTTTTGCCGAAATCTATGGAGTAACTAATTTAATGAAGGAGAGATGGCGCTAGCATCAAGCTCCTGTAACTTTGCTACATCAACAGAAAACGATGTAAACGGTGATTGTAAATTGGACTTTATCCTAGCGGACCTAAATAAAACTACTGATGGCACACGATGATGTACTACTCCTATTTTACTAGCTCGTACACAACGATGACAAATGTTTATCGTCTTATATACAGTTTCTCACAAAATAAATTTAAATATAGTCGATTTTCTCACTTTTAATACAAATGTTGTGCATTATAGTCCAAGTTCTTTTTACTAATTAAAAAAAACATTAACTTCTTTCAAGAATTTCACTCTCTCTCTCTCTTTTTTCAACTTTCAAATATGTTGCTCAAAACAAAGATTTATTAAAGGTTTGTCGCTTTCATTGAAGTTTTCTTTATTTTTTACTAGAAGCTTTTATGAGAAATATATATATCAGTTATTGAGAAATTTGATTTGTATAATTCCATTTGTTTAAAAGAAGTATTATAAGAAATAAATGTAAAAAATGGTAAGCTCCCAAGACCATTAAAATACTGTAGTTTACAGAAGCAATACGGGATTATGTGCTGACTTTATTTTAGCTGCTAAATCAGAAACTAAACTATATTTGCTGACATGCCCACTACCCTCTCCCCTCCTCTTTGCTTTGTAGCGTCGTTGTACCCCTTTATTTCCACGGTGGTCGATCCCAAAGGGCACGGACTGAGCAGTCCAAGGATTGTCGAGGCAGCTGCGCACCGGTAGATGTAATAATCGATATGCAAATGAGAAGCCATTTATTTGTGAAACCTTGACGGTACCTCCAGTAGAAATCAAACTGCTTGTCCTTGCCTGTGACAGCAGAGAATGAATAGGATGTTGTTTTTTTTATACATAAGCTCGCTGCATGAGAACAACAGGGGGAACACATCTACGATGGTTTTCAGAATGTTTTCACGGAGTTGAAAAAAAAAGTTTCAAAAACTTTGCAGTTCATAGAATCCTCTACTGTAATAAACGTACAAAAAAATAACACACTTGCTCTCTGAACATTTGAAGACAAGACTATATATGGAAATAAAGGCTAAAAACAACGCACGAAATCTTAATTACACGAAAAGGTTATGGAAATATTAAACACGTAGGATGAGCCTACACATAGCTTTCCGTGTTTTTTGATAAACTAAAAAAAAAGGAGACAGATAATCTACTTATCAAGTTTCGAGTAAGCGGCGAGAAAGTAAAAAGTCATTACGTTTATATTGTAGGAAAACAACTCACTATCACTGTTTTAAATAATAGAAGCAACTCACCAAGTCTATAAAAGTCTCGCAAGTACATTAAATATATAACAGCAAAAACTAATCTATTCGCGGTGAGAGACTCGCAACGTTGGTTTGGGAAAACACGCTAAAAGAACCTCACATAACCAAAATAAAATCAGAAAAAAGCCCTTAGCGACTCAACAAATTCGCAAACTCCCAAAGACTGCACCCATACACAGATAAAACAAGAAACAGTTCATAAAGCGTGAAGAGGAAAAACTTTAAAAAAAATAAAAAAATCGGCGAATTCCAAGTAAACAAGAAAAATCTACAATATTTCAATGGTTAAAATATATATATGTATGTGTGTGTGTGTGTTTAGATTCCCCGCCCGCTTCCTTTTTTTTTGCAGCCGCCTTCCCCCCACTTTTTTTGGCGATTTTTTCCTTTTCTGAGTTATCATTTTTCCATCATACAAAGAAACAAAGACTTCTAAATAAAAATGAGATAAATATAGTCGATTCATTATGCCATTTCTCTATATTTGTCATAAATTTTGTATCGTTGTGATGAAAAAATGATATAGTAAAAAACTTCTGTTTGACATGGACCCTTTAAAAACAAGCAACAATCATGAAAAAAAAAAGGGCGCGAACTTTCTTTTAAAAGAGGTCAGTGATGATTTAAAAAACTCGTCCTTCCTTTTTTAAGGGGTCCGGCATGGCCAGGTGGTTAGGGCGCTCGACTCGCGATCTATGGGTCGCGGGTTCGAATTCCGTCACACCAAACATGCTCGCCCTTTCAGCCGTGGGGGTGTTATAATGTGACGGTTAATCCCACTATTCGTTGGTGAAAGAGTAGCCCAAGAGTTGGCGGTGAGTGGTGATGACCAGCTGCCTTCCCTCTAGTATTACACTGATAAATTAGGGACGGCTAGCGCAGATGGCCCTCGAGTAGCATTGCGCAAAATTCAAAACAAACAAACAATCCTCTTTTAAGAAAACTCCGGACGTTAAACTTTTTTTTTTTCTAACTTGGTCTTAGACATAGCCCCTCCCCCGTGGCACAGTGGTATGTCTGCGGACTTACAATTCTAGAATCCGGGTGTCGATACTCGTGGTGGGCAGAGCACAGCCCTTTATGTAGCTTTGTGCTTAGTTACAAACAAACAAACAAAACAAGCCTTAGACATAAATAAATGAGAAACATTTTATATTGTTTTAAATACGTGAGAATCTACAAGATTAAAAACAGATTTCAAGTTTACATTTAACGAAAAAAGTAGAAACAGCTCGTCAGTTCTACGTAGATAAAAAAAAGCTATATATGTAGATAATTAAAGAAAACAACTTACACGTTTACTACACAATAAAATCTCGAAAAAGCTGTCGTTATGTGTGAAGGATCGAGAAATAACTGGCCAAGTCTATATTATCAGAAACATATACACATAACTACTGATAAAAGTTAAAGAAATGACTTACTAAGTTCTACATACGAAGATGGGAAAAACACGTTATGAAGTCTAGATTAGATTTATTAAAAAAAAAGAAGTCAAAAAGTCAAACTGGCGATAAAAACAACTAGAAACAGTCTACTAAGTTTTCATTATGTTAATTAAAAAAGGGTAAAAAATAGTTCCTAAAATCTTCATTAGATATATTAAAGCTAAAACATTTCATCAAATATAGATGCTAGCAGTAAGCCAAAAATATTATTATTATTATTACTTTTCTTTAACAGATTCGTGAAAATTTTCAACCTTAATCCATCAAAAATAAAAATACTTTATATAACAAGGTCCCCAGTAAAAGCAAATGCATTCAGATATTTCTTACCATATGGAATAATTAATTTCTGAAACTTTTATGATGTTAACATTATTATCCTTACATATTTCTCACCAACGGGAATATTTATTTTAGCCCCAACCTTAGTCACGTGGTATGGTGCTGTAGTTTAAATTAATATATTCAAGACGACGAAGTCGAAAATGTACTAGATAAATAGTGGGTTATGAAAGCGAGCCTGTAAATAAAAGACAAATATTATGAGAGCGCCACTCAGTTTACCGTGTGAAAATTAGCTGCACCAGAGCATAGTGACGTATTGATACTTTACACTGTGACTGGTTGTTAAACAACCAATCAGAAAGCGATACACCAGGATAAGGCTACTAAAACCACGGGTGGCTAAAATACCACGTAAAAAAAGAACGTAGAAATCAAATTTATGGCTGGTCAATGATGCTCTGTGCGAAATACTGCTATAGGACTTTTGTTTCAGAAGGAACTGTGTGCGAGACTGAATATAAAACATGAAACTGACACTGTTAATAACAGATGTGATTGATGTAGAAAACTGAAACTCTCAAAAATTAATGTTAAGTATCTCGGGGCATGTTCTTTACTAGATAGGCAATGATTTTGCTGTAAATACAGGTGTGAATACTACCTGAAGAAATGACTTTGCTGTAAATACAGGAGTGAATACTAACTGAAGAAATGACTTTGCTGTAAATACAGGTGTGAATACTACCTGAAGAAATGACTTTGCTGTAAATACAGGTGTGAATACTACCTGAAGAAATGACTTTGCTATAAATACAGGTGTGAATACTACCTGAAGAAATGACTTTGCTATAAATACAGATGTGAATACTACCTGAAGAACAGTAAGACACATTTAGCATCACGTTTTCTCAATGGACACGTAGCCTCTTGGAAACCACTGTCGACAAAAGGTAACCGAAACAAATGATTGAAAAAATAATCAAGCCACAAACAGAGAAATAAGCAAAGCTGAAAATATGGGCATTTTAGAGACCAGCTCAAGTTCGAAATTTTTGGTCACAATAAAAAATAGTTTGTTTGGCTGTTTAGAAGAAAACAATACCATAGTCAATGTACACCATCCATAGTGTAGTATTGGTTAATAGTCTGCGCCTGCATCTCCGCCCAAAGTTCCAATGATCTATACAAAATTGATTGCACCTGACTTTCGACAGATTCATCATAATTTCACCAGGAACACAACCCACTAGATGGGAATTCGTTTTCCAACAATAGACTGATCCCCAAGCATTCAGAAAATAGTACGAACCCATATTTCAACGGTAGGCCAATGGAACACTCAAACCCATAATTTGGCATACAAAAAGTCCCAATATGAACATTTTCGAGACTGTACGGGCTTATATATATATATATATATATATGTGTGTGTGTGTGTGTGTGTGTGTAGA
>NW_013665931.1:43092-53359 GCF_000517525.1 Limulus polyphemus
TATATATATATATATATATATATATGTGTGTGTGTGTGTGTGTGAGAAGCCCAAAAGGTAACCAAACAATTTGACTGAATAGTGGGAAGTAATACAGGACATTTAGAACATCATTTTCACAACCGTACATTAGTGATTTGACGGCAGCATGAAAGTATAATGCTCAGTTTAAAGCAAAGGAGTCTATTCTCTTTTGTAGTTTCTGTGATAATTCATTGTAGCGTCATTAAACTTGCAACCTTTGTATGTGTATCGCCTGTGTGTTCCCACATGTATGCCCATTATTGTATATACACCTTTTTCTTGGCTTTTTACATTTATTTTTATCTTTTTATGTTTCGTCCTTGCAGCTACTTGGATTACGTGCGAGCGCACACACACTAAATCTCTATTTAAAATAATGTAAGCGTTTCGTCCAAGGTGAACTCTTCAGACATTAATAGTACTACTGTATCCCGATGGGTTAGCGGTACATTTACAGCCTTTTACACTGCTAAAACTCCGGGATTCGATTCTTCGTGTCGGACAGAAACGCAGATATCTCATTGTGTAGGTCTGTTTCTTTGTTTTTGAATTTCGCGCAAAGCTACACGAGGGCTATCTGCGCTAGCTGTCCCTAATTTAGCAGTGTAAGACTAGATGGAAGGCAGCTAGTCATCACCACCCACAGCCAACTCTTGGGCTACTCTTTTACCAACGAATAGTGGGATTGACCGTCACATTATAACGCCCCCACGGCTGAAAGGGCGAGCATGTTTGGTGGGACGGGGATTCGAGCCGCAGATTGCGAGTGGAGCGCCCTAACCACCTGGCCATGCCAGGGCCTTATTAGTTTTGTAACTTTTGGTTTGTAACTCCATCTATAACGCCATATTTAGAACTATTATTAATGTATGAAGAGTCCACCTTGTACAAAAGTGCTTGCATTATATAAAGAATTAAAGCATTTATCTATAAATGATTCTTATACATTGTATTTGTACCAGATTTAATACACTTTCATTATATACGTATATATCTGTGTATGTTGGATAGCAATTCAGAGAAAGCCTGATATGAAATAAACCACTAATTTTAGTTTAGGATAAAAAAAAAAAAGCTACAAACAGCTTACCAGAACTAAATTATCACGTACATGGACAATCCATTTTGTTTAAACAATTCAATAATTCACCATTTTTAAATGTGGAAGGTCTAAGTTACAGAAACCTCAACAATTTTTGTAATATGTAGAAAGATGCTGGAAAAAAGGTAAAACGTAAAGTGTAAACCAGATTATAAATTTTTATATTTATATATGTTAGCTAGAAGCGACTCACTGAATCTACATCAGATGGGGGAAAATCTAGAAACAGCTCACCAAATTTGGGGAGTAAAACACAAGATAACTCACTAATGCTAACATTTTCTTAAGTATTAAGGTATTATACGTGTGGAAGCTAGATACAACTCATCAAGTTCAGATCGGACCCAAAAGAAAAGAAAAATCATTAAGTATTAATCAGCTAAGAAGAAATAAGAAGCAACACGCTAAATGTAGAAGGAATCGAAAAACAATTCCCCAAATCTACCTTAGATGAAATTCCCCAAATTTCATTTTGCATGGAATTAAAAACTCTGGCAAATGTGAAATTACTCAAATCATGTTAGAAACAACTTATTGTGCTTACAAGATTAAAAACTGGTAGAAAGATAGATACGCCCGTTCGTGTCTGTGATGAATAAAGAATGCTTTGGAGTGAATGCTAAATAATAAATATCTGTCTCGTTTCAAGCCAGTATTGTAAGGAAATTTATATATTAATTTTTCAAACTTATAACTGCTGTGATGGTAATAGCGTCTAGAAATGGTTCTATAAACACTGTGTACATTATACGTAGATATAATCAGTGTATCAAATTTTATAAATTGTTGGACTGATTCTAGCACTTATATGGCTGGTGGGGGAGTGAAGCTTAGTATTTACTGACAGGGTGACAATGTAAATATCCTTATGGTAACAACAACAAAATAGCATGAGAACAAACGTGTAGTACTATACATCATACAGGGGACATAGTGGATGTACCAAGTTACCTACATTAACCTATTTCCATTTAATTAAAGATTTGTTGTGGACTTCAAAAAATCTAAAATGGTCACTTCATCAACATATAACATTCACAGAAATCAACTGTGCTGGTTCTGTTACATTAATGTGCTTTCATTTGACAGAATGTGTTTTTTTTGTTTACTCAATTTTTATACATGTTTTAGTTATATTAGTTACAGTGTTTTAATATTTATGAAATTAGTATCTCTTCAAGACTTACAAGATATTCAACAGTGAATTTAATGTGTACCATAGATAGGAAAGTATAAGCAAATATGAATATATAAATCGCATATCAGTAAAACTGGCCCAGTGAGAAAGGCATGTATGTCATAAACTATTTGTTATTAATCCAAGACAGAGAAAAGTAAATGAAAATATTTACGTATCTACTTGATTGTGCTAAAATCACTTGTCTACATTATAGTATTCAAAGAAGGAAACGTACAGGCTTAGGGAAAACAACTTTATACACTTAGAATAAAAATATTGGGTTTTTGCTGTTTATAAGTAATAACACTGAAGAGATAAGACATGAAGGGTTATGGGCAATGTCTGGTTCTATATTTAACGAAGATAATTTTCAGCGACAAGACAACCAGTTTCTTCATCAATGTGCATTACCTAGCACCTTATAAGTTAATCATGTAACAACGAAGCACCTTATAAGTTAATCATGTAACAACGAAGCACCTTAAAAGTTAATCACGTAACAATGAAGCACCTTAAAAGTTAATCATGTAACAACGAAGCACCTTAAAAGTTAATCATGTAACAACGAAGCACCTTATAAGTTAATCATGTAACAACGAAGCACCTTATAAGTTAATCATGTAACAACGAAGCACCTTAAAAGTTAATTACGTAACAACGATTAAAAATCGGATGCATGTCATTGCTGTTAGTTTGTTTTAACTGATTTCCACATTATTATCATAGCACATGTTTATAAATCAACTTAACCCTGTGTTTGACTTAAACTGTTTAAAACGAAATAGGTACACAGAAAAACAACAACTGAGAAGATCTACAATGGAATTCACAAAAATATGTCACATGCGTCCAAACACCCCCCTTTATAATTTGAAAATTAAAATTCTTTGGTTGAGTCAAATTCATCATTACTGACTGACATGATACTCTCTACTCATGATACCTTCTAAAAGCTTTCAAAGTGTGTTTTTTTATTCAAGAGCAAAGTCACATTGGGCTGTTTGCTGTGTTTACCGCGGGGAATCTACCCCCCCCCCCCTCCTGATTTTAGTGTTGTAAGTCCGTGGACTTATTGCTGTCCCATCGGGGGACAAAGAACTACTTCATCTGAGGTTTACTCTGCAAGAAACACCACACCAACTGTTTATGTGAAGAAAAACAACAGAACAGCTGCTGGGTTAAACAACAAGCACAATCGTTGTATGTTTACTACAAGTCTGTTTACTGCTTTTATAGGAATAAGAGGGAATCCTCAATAGCCGAGGAACTTGAAATTCTTTTAGGCAGGATTAGAGTAAATTAATCTATGAGACCTTTTTCCCCCTTTTTATTAGCTATAGTTTTGTGCGCCACCAATACCAAACGTGGGGCGCGCGTATACCCGATTCCATTTTATTGCTCATCGGGATCTCTATCAAACTACCCTCAAATTGGAATTCTTTAAGGCAGGATTAAAGTAAATTAATCTACGGGACCCTGGGCGTGGTCAAATACATCAGTCGTAGGGTTTGACCTCCTGAGTCCAAAACTGTAATTATATCTCAAATCAGTCAGGAGCTATGAGCTAAAAGTTTGTACTTGAAAAACTCAGAGGCATGCCGCGGCTAAAGACCTTACAAAAAACTTCAATCGTTGTATATTTACTACAAGTCTGTTTACTGTACTAATAAGAAAAACCTCCACTGAAGTAGTAGCTGTAAAGCCAATATTAAGGATTAACGTGACAAGCTTCTAATTACATTAACCCGACAGAGGGCGGTAATAAAGGCGTGGCTCATCCTCTAGTTTACTTTGAGAATAAAGTTGCTACACACAAACACATCCATTTGAATTCTTATTCTTACAATTAAGAGTAACCGAGTGCGATCTATAAAAAATAATAACGGAAACAAGAAAGGGCGTTTCAATAATGCACTGATTCTTACATAACATTTACAGAAGAATGATTTATGTATATTACACTCAATATCCTAATTACCACTGCCATAATAAAACAATGATCGACAACGTCATACAAATCCCAAAAAGTGTTCATATAGTTTAAAAGGACTGAATCTTTAATTAGAATTGCGTATAAAGATTACACCACAAGGTGACGTTGTTTCAGTGGAACCTCGGTAGGTTTTAAAACTTCATTGAACTGGAACTGCCTGTTGAAAGAAAACGAGTCCACGTTTTGGCCGAAGTGGTGACAATCAGTAATGAAGAGGGAAAATGTCTCATGATGTTATAATGGTTTGGTTTGTTTTGAATTTCGCGCAAAGCTACACGAGGGTTATCCGCGCTAGCCGTCCCTAATTTAGCAGTGAAAGACTAGAGGGAAGGCAGCTAGTCATTAACGCCAACTCTTGGGCTACTCTTTTACCAACGAATAGTGGGATTGACCGTCACATTTTAACGCCCCCACGGCTGAAGGAGCGAGCATATTTGGTAGGATGGGGATTCGAACCCGCGACCCTCAGATTGCGAGTCAAGCGCCCTAACCACCTGGCGATTTTATAATGACACGGTTGACTAATGCTATCTTATACAACGAGATGATATTTTCATACATGTATACAATATAAACCTTAGGCATGACAAGATATAATAAAACAATCTTATATTTATTTCTCTGTCCAAGAAAATGTCGAGTAAAACCCCACAGCTTGACAAAAAGTTCCGTAATTTTTCCGTTTTCTTGAAGGAAAGTTTTAGATCCCCAAACTTTATTAATCCTACGTCCATCTATTTAACTAAGATTACACCAGTTAGAAGCGTTACAACGACTCATTTGTTTCTTTATATATTTAAAATTAGCTCTTTGTCTAATAACAATCCATTCTCTATCACAAATTTTCCTTTTATTATTTGCCAGTGCCATAATCTGTATCCAAACCAATTTAAAATGAAACATCCTTGTTCTCATTCTACAACAATAAAAAAAAGAACGTCACAAAAGTAAATACTGTTCGTTACTGAAGTCACCAGAAATAAGTCACATACTGGTCTTCTAACCTCTCTAACAGACGTAAATCATACTGGTGTTCTAACCTCTCTAACAGACGTAAATCATACTGGTGTTCTAAGTTCTCTAACAGACGTTAATCATACTGGTGTTCTAACCTCTAACAGACGTAAATCATACTGGTGTTCTAACCTCTAACAGACGTGAATCTTACTGGTGTTCTAACTTCTAACAGACGTAAGTCACATACTGGTGTTCTAACCTCTCTAATACACATAAGTCACGTAGTAGTATTCTAACTTCTAACAGACTTAAGCCATACTGTTGTTCTAACCTCTCTAACAGACGGAAGCCATATTGGAGTTCTAGCCTCTCTAACAGACGTAGATCATATTAGTGTTTTTACCTCTCTAACAGACTTAAGCCATACTGTTGTTCTAATCTCTCTAAAAGACTTAAGCCATACTGTTGTTCTAACCTCTCTAACAGACGGAAGCCATATTGGAGTTCTAGCCTCTCTAACAGACGTAGATCATATTAGTGTTCTTACATCTCTAACAGACTTAAGCCATACTGGGGATCTAGCTTGTCTAACAGACATAAATTATACTGGCGTTCTAACCTCTCTGATAGACATAAATTATACTGGCGTTCTAACCTCTCTGATAGACATAAATTATACTGGCGTTCTAACCTCTCTGATAGACATAAGTCATACTGTTGTTCTAGCCACTCTGACAGACATAAGCCATACTGTTGTTCTAGCCTCTGTAACAGGTGTAAGCTATACTGTGGTTTCTAACCTTTTTAACAGACATAAGCTACATTGAGGTTTTATAACGCACGTTACGTTGCGTATATTTGTTAGGTATGTTAAAATGATTTATATCGTAAAACAAGCGCTACTTCACTCCATCCTCATTTTTAATTTTCCAACATTCAAGATGTTTGTTAAGTGTATGAAAATTGACAAATAAGCACACGCCTCAAACCTGCCGTTTTTCTAAATAATTCAAATACTAAAATTATGTTTGAAAGTTATGACTTTATTTACATAGGGAATTGATGTAAACAAATTAAAACTACAGAGAATCAAATGAAGTATTATAAATGGCGTCATTTGTTTATTTTACTGTACATGCTAACTGAATATGTAGATCAAATTATTTCAGTCAGGGATGGATGCTGGCCGAGATATTAGAAAGGTACTAAATGTTTATACATTAAACAACTGCAAAATAAACAGTGGGCAAGTGGGAAATGACGTTAAAGGTTCTGCTAATCATTCTGTATTGTAGTCTTAGTATCACAGGAAATGACGTTATAGGTTTTGCTAGTCATTCTGTATTGTACTCTCAGTATCACAAGAAATGACGTTAAAGGTTGTGGTGGTCACTTAGTATTGCACTCTCAGTATCACAGGAAATGACGTTAAAGATTCTGCTAGTCATTCTATACTGTACTCTCAGTATCACAGGAAATGACGGTAAAAGTTCTACTAGTCATTTTGGATTGTATGCTCAATATCACAGGAAATGACGTTAAAGATTCTGCTAGCCATTCTATACTGTACTCT
Organism: Limulus polyphemus; assembly: GCF_000517525.1. Classification (NCBI taxonomy): domain Eukaryota; kingdom Metazoa; phylum Arthropoda; class Merostomata; order Xiphosura; family Limulidae; genus Limulus; species Limulus polyphemus. The sequence goes on from NW_013665931.1 coordinate 49,922, forward strand.
CAGTATCACAGGAAATGACGTTAAAGGTTCTGCTAGTCATTCTGTATTGTACTCTCAGTATCACAAGAAATGACGTTAAAGGTTGTGGTGGTCACTTAGTATTGCACTCTCAGTATCACAGGAAATGACGTTAAAGATTCTGCTAGTCATTTTGGATTGTATTCTCAATATCACAGGAAATGACGTTAAAGGTTCTGCTAGTCATTTTGGGTTGTATTCTCAGTATCACAGGAAATTATGTTAAAGGTTGTGGTGGTCACATTTATCACCAAAAGAAAAGGGTCAAAGGATATATTAGCCATTATGTATATTGTAGTGTCCTTATCACAGGAAATAACGTTAAAGGTTATGATGGTTATTCGGTGTTACAAGGTCATTATTACAATATATGGCATAAAACGTTATTCTACTAACTTAGTATTGTATTCTCGTTATAAATAAAAATAAAGAGTATTTAATCTGAATATTCTTTTGAAGTAAGATATACGGTGGGTATTCCATATCTAGTCGAAGTGTCTGGAGTCTGTTTTTGGTGAGTTTCGCGCAGTTACTCACGGACTGTCAGCGCTGGCCGCCCCTAATTTTAAAGTGTAGACCAGAAAGTCTGCTAGTAAATAGAACTCACCACAAACCCGAGGCTTACTCTAATCGAACAGTGGTATTTGACCATCACTAACAACGCACCCACAACCCCAAATTGCGGAACATTAGTATTAATTCGACGGTAAAGCGGGCGCGAGCTACTGAGCCACTGATTCACAGTCCGGCACGCTAACCATTGATTGTGTCGGAAATATCTGCGGATGGTACTTTTGGTCAATACCCGGAGCAGAAACTAACGCAAAAGAGTAGGAAATATATAAAATGAAATAAGGCCTTTGTAGTTAAGCATAAAGCTACACATTGGGCTAGCTGTGCTCTGTCCACCACGGGTATCGAAACCTGGTAGCGTTGTAAGTCCGCAGATATACCGCTGTACCACAGGGGGGGGGGGCACCAGGCCTTGCCAGACTGTTCCAACTGAAATAATCAAGTTATGTTACGCTCCGACTACATTTTTTTTTGTTCTCTAACAAATCACTATCTTTGAAACTTTCCAGGAGTTATAATTCTATACATAGATAAAACAAAAACTACAACGTTCGGTTGTTTATTGGAACCCAGAAACAGGTGAAATTTAGATATTGTTTGTGCAAAAACGCTTGAGGGAGTTTCTCTCCACCCACTTTTCATATTTGTCGCGGAAAATTAAATACAGATTACCGAAGTCGGGTATTTCAACGCCTCATGACATTACTTACCGAGAAATATATTCTAATTAATTCTAAACGAGTCATTAAAGTGGATAAACTCAAGAGTCACATTTCGATATATTTTATTTGTTGACTTGGCAAAAATATGTTCAATGTGTTTATTAATTTTTTTTTTTAAGATTAGCATCTTTCTGTTCTCAAAAATGTATCGAGGTCTTACACGATATTTCCTCCATTGAAAATAAAAACTTACTTAAAAAAACAACAATAGCATTCATTTGAAACCGTAGAAAATTTATAACTAGTAGTTGTAATTAGTTAAATTATTGTTCATAAAATATCAATATTATAAAGTTGCGCGCGCGTGTGTGTGTGTGTGTGTGTGTGCGTGCTTTGCCACAAAATAAATTGTTTTATTTTTGGGCGAAGAATAGATCACATTATTTATACTAACTTTTTCTTTTTTGTAGAAATAAGCAAAAATAAGTACTATTTCTGAAAACTATAATCCCAACCTTGGTTAAAACAATCCTTATCTAGGCCTAGCTAGTATTTTTATGGAATCGCGCTCCACTGCAAGCACCATCTTACAATCGTTCGTCCCTTAAAACACCAATTTTGATTACACTTAGCAATGTTTTTTTGTTTTGTTTTTATATAAAAAAATAGCATTTGGCATCATTAATCGAAACTTTACATTTCTAGTGTATTATTAAACATGAAACTTTACCAGAAAAATCGATAGAGCGATAAAAATAACTTGGATTCCCAATGAAATGTGAATAAGGCAGAGCCATTTGGACATTAATAAAACATCAGACAGACATTTTTTTGAATTTATACTTTCAATACATTTTCATTTTAATGTACAGTCTCATCTCACTGTACACAACAAGGTTCTGCTATTGAATAGCATATAGTTAAATGTAAGTCGTATCCTGAACAGTGTTTGAACCATTAAGTTACAGTTATTAATATACACTGAACACGAACATGCGTGGCTTATTCCAATTACTTGTATTATAAAATTAATATATTTAGGTCATGATATATACAGGGTGGGGCAAAAGTTACTATACAGTTCGTACAAGAGAAAATACCAGGTAGACAATTGAAACCAATTTAATTATTGTTTGTCTCAGAGAAAAAGTTAGAAATTAAACTATGTTCTAAACAAAACAACTATGCGGACACTTTTGCCACATAAGACACCCACAAACATACAAGTCCTTATAACTTTGACTTCCTTTCGCACAAAGTTTTCTTTCATTAAACTAAAGAATAAAACATCTACATGACATTTTAAACACGGATTGATCTCTAGAAACAAACAAACAAAGAAAAAACAGTTCTATACAACATAAAAGTTAATTAAGTACATTAAGAAACATAATTATGCATGCTTTTGAGTATCTGTGTACAGACTATCTATTTTAAAATGATACATTTAACGTACCATACGATACATCTTGTCTGGATTTTATAACTGCACGATTATATTAGAGGAAGTTAAACGGGTTTTTCGTTGCTTTATTTTTAAACTTGCAAATTTCCACATCTTTTCTCAGACTTTGAGGAAATTATTTAAATGCTATGCCTATATTATTTCCCATTAAGGCAGTAAGAAACTGAACCAGGCACATATACATCTAACATGAACAAACACCGCCAATCTAGGAACTACAGTGTAGTAAAACACGTATTACATCTAACATGAACAAACACCACCAATCTAGGAGCTACAGTGTAGTAAAACACGTATTACATCTAACATGAACAAACACCACCAATCTAGGAGCTACAGTGTAGTAAAACACGTATTACATCTAACATGAACAAACACCACCAATCGAGGAGTTACAGTATAGTAAAACACGTATTACATCTAACATGAAGAAACACCACCAATCTAGGAGTTACAGTAATGTTAGATGTAATACGTGTTTTACTAGGAACAAACACCACCAATCTAGGAGCTACAGTATAGTAAAACACGTATTACATCTAACATGAAGAAACACCACCAATCTAGGAGCTACAATGTAGTAAAACACGTATTACATCTAACATGAACAAACACCACCAATCTAGGAGCTACAGTATAGTAAAACACGTATTACATCTAACTTGAACAAACACCACCAATCTAGGAGCTACAGTATAGTAAAACACGTATTACATCTAA
>NW_013665931.1:54044-58785 GCF_000517525.1 Limulus polyphemus
ATCACGACCAGCTGACATATTACACAGATAAGTTACCAAAACCCACATCACGACCAGCTGACATATTACACAGATAAGTTACCAAAACCCACATCACGGCTAGCTGACATATTACACAGATTAGTTTCCAAAACCCACATCATGACCAGCTGACATATTACACAGATTAGTTACCAAAACCCACATCATGACCAGCTGAGAACTATAAAGTTTCGACTCTATCGGTTTTTCTTCAGACCAGCAAGTTCATTAGTAAATATTGTTCATCAACAACCATGCTATTGTGATGACGGAGGGCCTGTATTCTCTATTAGTATTAACAGACATCTACTACATTAAAACACAGCGACTGTTATGACTAACGGCCTGATAGTTAGCAAGCCCGACAGCGAATCCGAGGATCCTTGGTTTCCGTCCTATTTACCACATAAACGTTCCGCACTTTGGGAACGTGAATGTATTATAAGAGCGATGATCGAATACCACTATCCGATTAGAGCAGTCCAAGAATTAGCGATGGGTGCTTTTGACTAGCTCCCTAATCCCTAGACTTAAAGTTATAAAATTACAGACGGCTATCTGTAGACAGTAGTCATTGTGTAGCTTTGCTCAAATTTCCGACATATAACACATAGATTCCTATGCTCGAGCACAGCCGTCCACAACTTAGAACTCCTGACCAATTTCACATAGATTACTCAATTTAAAATCATTCTATTTCCAAATGAGATTACACAATAATGGAGTCAGAAAAATATGCTAATTCAAAAAGACAGGAAAATAATAATAATGAATAATATATATGAAATAAGAATTATTTTTACATTGAAGTTTTATACTCCATTTTCTTACTGGATTACAATACCAAAAATCGCCACCATTGGGTCATCCATATAACTTCAATTTAGAAAAAAAGCACAGCGAACGTTTCAGAAGAAAAATAATAAAATATAGTAAAACATGAAAATAAAAAAACTTACAATAGTTGTTTGCATGAAAAATATATAAAACAAGTTGAGTTTAAGAAATATATTAAAATTAATTTTATACTGTTGGGATTTTTTCAGTGTTATTATTATTAATTTTAAAAAGAAACGTTAATAACGTTGCTAAACCGATGAAAACATACTTCATTTTAATGTACATATAACTTTTCAAAATTAAAATTATTCTAATAAAGATAGATAAACATATAAGAAGGCAGACAGAAAAACAAGTGGGCAGGGGGCAGACAGGCAAACAATTCGACTGACAAAACAGACAGACATCTTTAAGCTCCTCAAACAAAACGATGATTAAAGAGAACACTCTATAGTGTACGTTAACGCTCTGTATCTATGCAAGCATATACACGTACATCAAGGTAACAGTGTCCTCATGTAGTTCAATAGATTAACATAAGGTGACGCTTTCTGTAATTGCTTGATTACGTCCTCACCACTGACACAATTGAACATAACCTCTGACGTGGCTATGGATCAGGTACCAATTTTCTTTATTGTGATTCCAAAAGCTCTAAATGGATTTAAAAACAACTTGAAAAAATGATAACGCCAACTTCACGCGTTGTTCTTTTCTGACTCGCGTTCTGAAAGTCGTTATTCACATAATATACATACAGGATGTAAATTCAGGTCATATGCATTAAAATTCAGCGTTCATCACACACACACACACAAAAGATAGAGACTTATAAAGCTATGTAACGTAGGTGAAAGAATACGGTGTATTGTCTGTCTGTTTTCAAATATTATCACAAGAAGAGTGTCAACTGACTTTAAAACCCTGACCTTGGGTAGCCACTGTGTGTGTGTGTGTATATATATATATAGTTTCCAATATTCACACGTGAAGATTCAAATTTCTACTAAATACTTAAATACTCAAACAAAGACGCCAAACTTTATTACTACTTACCTTTAGGAGATAGTCGACGGTGTTTAGAACCTAATCTTATAGCGAACAGAGGGGAAGGACAACCCTGTTCCCCCAGTCCTTACTAAAGACAATGATGCCTACCTCTAAATCTTTACTAATCTTCTTCTTGTTATTTTGAGGTTTAGGTCACGGGGGGAATGTTCCCCCAGTCCTTACTAAAGACAATGTTGCCTACCTCTAAATCTTTACTAATCTTCTTCTTGTTATTTTGAGGTTTAGGTTCAAAAGGTGGTAACGTCTTGACCAGCCACTCTGCTGCCTCCGCTAATCGCTGGATTTGACTTTCAACAAGAACCGGCGTAAGGTTTATGGGGGAACCCGGCTGGCCGTAATCTCCTCCGCCCTTGGAACAACAAACAAAACAACAACTTACTCTTATGTTCTGGACCTAGGGTTCACTAATAGATTTGTAGGCGGCGCTGCATTCTTGAAAGTTATTCTACGTGTCTAGTTCGGATGGAAAGCTTTCAGAGAATTCGGGGGAGGGGGCTTCCTTACATCTACTTATGATTGTTAACCTCTACAAACTGTAGTATATATATATATATATATACATATAGAGGTCAGCTGAACTTGTATATTCGCAAGAAAAATTAACGCATAAATTAACAAGGAAAACAAGCTAGCAAACAATAAAATAAAACTTATTTTCTTATATTTCAAGTCACCCAGAACAATAATACATCAACAAATAAGTTATTGGTAGTAAAAATTAATATGCAAAAATTTCATTCGAAATAAATGTAAAACAACTAGCAACTGAAAAAATATAAAAAGCGTTTTAATTAAAAAAAACAAACAAAGGGTCATATAACGGGTTTATTTTGTATTAGCGCAAGCCTAATTAGACAGAGTTACCCCAGAGAGGGTCATACAAGGAGACTGTTTTATAATAGGGTAAGCCAAGTGAAAAAAAAGGCTAATATACATATAGTGTTACCCTCACAAAAAATAACAGCACGTAGGGGCGGAGCCCGAGGGGGTTATAATCCCCACTTTTTTCCCCACAAGGTTTCATGGTCTGGTGAAAGCACAACACTCCCTTAACAAAAATCCTGGATCCGCTCTTGGAACAAGTTTTTTTTTTTAGTAATATGGCAAGCCTAATTAGACGGCTAATATAAACTGTCACCCTCCATTAAAGGTCAAAACGAGTATATTTTTGTGATAGCGCAAACTTAGCCAGTTTTAAATAAAATCTTGTTACATATATATAATCTGCTACCTTTAACTATCACCCAGATTAATAGCTGCTATCACGTGCACACGATTAAAAAGGATGAAAAATACGTGATTTTAGAATTCTCCATAACGACCTGTCTGTTAGATTTGCTTAACGTAACAATGGTTCAACTAATCACATCCTAAGTTTATTCAACTTTCTAAAACACGACGGTTTTGTAACAAACTCCGTATTTATTAAAAAGGATGAAAAATACGTGATTTAGAATTCTCCATAACGACCTGTCTGTTAGATTTGCTTAACGTAACAATGGTTCAACTAATCACATCCTAAGTTTATTCAACTTTTTAAAACACGACGGTTTTGTAACAAACTCCGTATTTATTATACATGTGTACGTTCAGACAAGGCCGTGAGTACAAAGCTCATACTGAGAGCAAGAAATGCTGATGTAAAAGATGGAGAAATAATACAGAACACGTACACACTAACATCTTCATAACATTATACAAGGAGAAGTATTATTATAACTACATTTCAAGTTAACTTGAGATTACAGTATTGCATACTGGGAATAAACAACCGCAGCGCGCGCGGTATGTTGAGAATAATTTGGGGAAGAATAAAAATTGACCCTTGAAACTAGGGTTCTCCCGATTTCAAAGACTCTTAAGATTGTATCACAGCCATTATTTTAACACAATCTGAGGACGTACAGATACTGAAAACTAAGATATTTATAACGTTTCTAGCTTGACCAACCAACACCTGCGGAAGTTTACAACCTCAAAATATGTAATGGCTGTTTAAGCCTTGCACAATGGTCGATTCATTGTTAATAGCACACATGGAATTTTTACGTCACAAAATGGTTGACACTACAGCATAGGTGTGTATGAATACATCTGACAAGTTGTTCCTCTCTCATCTGAAGGTAAAGTGACACTGATGAATAATCATGTTGTAGGGTCAATCAGAGAACTTGAGGAAATGCGTATTCTCTGATAGCCAAAAGCTCTGACTCTTGCGCTCATGACAGTGAACAACGCCTTTCACCCATTATTTTCTCTCAATAAGCTGCAACCCTACATAAGTGTGACAAATTCTACCGAAGTTTCTCCAACACTTTGAATGCAAGTTTGTATATTTACACAATATATATATGTCTGTCTGTGTGTGTATTTACACAATATATATATATACATGTCTGTGTGTATATTTACACAATATATATGTATGTCTCTGTGTGTATTTACACAATATATATGTATGTCTGTGTGTGTACTTACACAATAAATATATATATGCCTGTCTGTGTGTGTATTTACACAATATATATATATATATGTCTGTGTGTGTATTTACACAATATATATGTATATCTGTGTGTGTGTACTTACACAATATATATATATGTCTGTGTGTGTATTTACACAATATATATGTATGTCTGTGTCTGTATTTACACAATATATATATATGTCTGTGTCTGTATTTACACAATAAATATATATGTCTGTGTGTGTATTTACACAATAAATATATATATATGTCTGTGTGTGTGTATTTACACAATATATAAAATACCGAATAATGAATTAACCGTAATACCATAATGTT
>NW_013665931.1:58795-63673 GCF_000517525.1 Limulus polyphemus
TGTGTGTATTTACACAATAAATATATATATGTCTGTCTGTGTGTGTATTTACACAATATATATGTATGTCTCTGTGTGTATTTACACAATATATATATATGTATGTCTCTGTGTGTGTGTGTGTGTGTGTGTGTATTTACACAATATATATAATACCGAATAATAAATTAACCGTAATACCATAATATTGTTCAAACACCTAAATCAACTTAGGTTACTAACTTACGAAGGACTTAAAAACACCGTACACATTGACCAAAAGTGACAAGTCTGCATGATTCTTAAGAGTCAAGATTAAGCTAATTTTATCACACTTAAACTAGTTATCCATTTCAGGCGTAAACAGCTAATATTAATTAACATAGATTACTTCAAAGTCATACTTAAAAGGTTTTTTTTACAATTCGTAATAATAAGGAAACTTAAAAAGCTGACTGACGAAAAGTTTGTTTAGTGGTAATACGGAACAATAACAGACGTATAAACAGTTGTTACGGTTGTTGTATGAACCATCACATAAAAGTTGAAACATACACAATTATTACTATCAAAGAGAACATGGATTCTTAACATTATGTATAATATTAGCAGAGCAGTATATATATCTTTAAAAACGTTGCTAACATTTTTACATTTAGTGAATTTAACAAAGAAAAGTGTGTATAATTTAATGAACTCTTAATCCACAAGAAGGTTCGCTATAAGCTACACATATTATACACTATGATGTATAATTATATATAATTAAACATGATGTACTGTGCAAGGGGAACCACACTAAAAATACGGAAACACTGTACAAATTTAGAGGGAAGGCAGCTAGATTCATTACTACCCACCGCGAACTCTTGGGCTACTCTTTTACCAACGAATAGTCACATTATAACAAGCATGTTTCGAATCCGAGACTTCAGACTGCGAGTCAAGCGCCCTAGCCACCTGGCCATGCCGGACCTTCATATTAAGAAAAAACAAAGATGGCCATTGGGTTGTTCAGGATATAAACAAACTTGTTAAAACCAAAACGACTATTGGTTTTATGATACCATTTAGAACATTCCGATAGGGCTTTATGATAAACAGCTAGATGTGTACAAAACACGCATTACAGGTGTCTATGCAAATATTGGTAATCATTAGCTATAGTTCCCTAATACAACACCAAAGATCACTATGAATCTTTTCACTGGTTTCATTTAATTACAAGCAAGGATTAATGATTCAAATTTCAGTTTTCTGTTCGGAAGAATAAAACAATGGTCGTTTCATACATACATGAAATAACACATGCCTGCGAATTTAAACTTCATAAAAGTTGTTTTGGTTTTAATATTGTTTGCTTGTTTGTTTTGAATTTCACTCAAAGCTACACGAGGGCTATCTGCGCTAGCCGTTCTTAATTTAGCAGTGTAAGACTAGAGGGAAGGCAGCTAGTCATCACCACCCACTGCAAACTCTTGGGTTACTCTTTTACCAACGAATAGTGGGATTGATCGAAACATTATAACGCCCCCACGGCTGAGAGGGCGAGCATGTTTGATGGGACGGAGATTCGAACCCACGACCCGCAGATTGCGAGTCGAGTTCCCTAACCATCTGGTCATGCCGGGCACTGGTTTTAATAACAGATTTTCCATAATTCAGTACGCATCACGTAAGAATTTTTTTTTACAAATCGGGAAGAAGAAAAAAACTCTTACTTAGATCAAATTATTATTTCTTTTACCACAATGAACATTTTTTTATTATTATGTTTGTTAACAAAAATACAAACAAACTGAAGAAAAGGGCAGAACATTGATGTCAAACGAATATGCATCCTCATTCATACTGTTTTTTTTATGAAATCTACGTCTTTTAATCTCAAACTACGAGTTACGGCCTTTCTTTTATTTATTGCGTTATGACGTTCTGTGAAAAATCTGTACGTATTGGAGAAAAATGGATATCATTTTCGGACTCAGCGTACAAGAATTACTGTAGAACAAGTAAACATTTCAAGACAATAAAACAATTTCAGACTGAGTAATTACACCACGTCATCCAATAAGAAACATTGACTGTTATACCTTAAAAAAAAGGCAGTAAACTTTACAGAATAAACATACAAATAATATTGTTTGTTTTTATTTTGAAATACTGTTCTCGTAGATAATTTTCTAATGAGTTTAAAACCCCAAACTGTTTTCTGAGATACTTTTAATGAGTTTAAAACCCAAACTGTTTTATTAGATACTTTTTTAATGAGTTTAAAATAATTCCTGTATTTATGAAGTACTGTTGCAATAAAGATACTAGTTTGACCAAAAATGTCTTGCGGGTCTCTGTTAGTAAATATATTCAGCACAAAGTTGTATATATTTATATTGAATGTATACATGTACGTGTTTGTTTATTGGTACAGATTTTTTTTCCTCTCAATGAAATAGAAACTACTAGAAAGAAGACGAGATGTAAGAATCCATTCAATATTTTCCTTCTTCTATGAATATTTTTCTCTTGTGTGATTGAATAGAAACGGTGAAACGTTAGTGGCGAAAAGAATCCCATTTCTAACACACACACACAAAATGTTTGTGGAATCCATCTTTTCAGTAGCATTTTTTTTCCGGCATGAATGCTTTCCTGTTTATATTTTTTTCTATTTATCTGAACTATACCAACAGCATCGATACCTGTTTATGGTCCCTATTTCAAGTTTTAGTACAGACTATAAACCTGCGAATTCTTACGTATTTCTCCGAGCACACAGAAACTAGACAAAACAACTCTTACAAAACTTCCAATTTGTGAAGTATCAGCTGGAATGTGTTTGGGTGTCTGGTTACCTCGTTGTTGATGTTGTTTTATTGTCTGTGTCTGGGTTTATTCCGACGTCTGATTTCAAATTTACCTTCAATTAATTCTTCTTCGACAAATAACACTACACATTTGCTCTTCCCAGTTTTTAACTGTTTATCTAGTACAACTAGACATATGGCTTATGTCTAACCCAACCATTTGTTTTTCGCAAACTCCATATTAAACTGAATAAAATATTTGTGGCGTGATGAGACATAAATAAAATCATTCTTCTATTCACTCAACTAACCTACAAAATACATTGGAAACTATTTATTGATTTTCTATTAATCATCCTTCAAATGATAAAAAAAGTTATTTCAGTCAGTTGATGTAGAATTAACTTAATAAATAATACGGAGAGCATTTTATTAGCTACACACATACACACACAAATGTAACAATGAAACATTCAAAACCAGTATTTAAATTTTACTTAGAAATAAAGCATCTAAGCTCAAACTCAAAAATTAGTCTCTTTGAATCAGATATATTTTACCGAAAATTATGAAACGTCACGAGTGTCTGTTTTGTTGTAACTTTTTAATTACAGCCCAGTTATTATGCACCATATGCAACGTCACAAGTGTCTGTTTATTTTGACATAAATCTTTAATTACAGCCCAGTTATTATGCACCATATGCAACGTCACAAGTGTCTGTTTGTTTTGACATAAATCTTTAATTATAGCCCAGTTATGCACCATATGCAACGTCACAAGTGTCTGTTTGTTTTGACATAAATCTTTAATTATAGCCCAGTTATGCACCATATGCAACGTCACGAGTGTCTGTTTGTTTTGTCATAACTTTGAGTCACAGTCCAGTTATGCACCACATGCAACGTCACAAGTGTCTGTCTGTTTTGTAATAACTTTGAGTCACAGTCCAGTTATGCACCACATGCAACGTCACAAGTGTCTGTCTGTTTTGTAATAACTTTGAGTCATAACCCAGTTATGCACCATTAGATATAAACTGGACATTGCTGGAAAGCTTGGGGAACACTTGTTTTAAAACAACAATTTGCTGGAAACATTCAACATACTGGTATTAATCACTGACGTAGTCAAAGCTGTTAGCATCAGTTAAAAGTGTTTAAATTTCAAGGAGAAAAAGCACAAAAACACCAAAGTAATATATTTAAAATCTTGAAACTGAAATAATATGAGATGGATAATCTAAGAACACTGATTAAAATGTCTGTAACCAGAATGAAATAAAATACAGACAGTTAAGTGAATTTTGGCAAATGTGTTGAGTAAAACAATCTAAACTTGTCAGGCGTTGCGCTTTTCACTCGAGGAAACAATTTACCGCGAGAGACTAAAACAATGGTCGTTTCATAAGTACACTAACGTTATTACGAAATAATTATACCCCGTCATCCATTAAGAAAAACTGACTGTTATACCTTAAAAAAAGGCAGTAAATTTTACAGAATAACATAAAATTACACTTATTAACTGCAGAGTTTTATTACACCGTTTTGAAACAGGCTTGGCTTTACGGGCGTTAATTCACAGTTGGTATATAGGTGTGAGCAGAAAACGTACAATACACCGCCCACGTAACAGACAAATATACACAGACGTAGTCACAAAAACACTCGTAAAAACGGGGTTAAATTTTTGTATACTAAAAGTTGTGCATTTCTTTGGTTATGATAAACTGACATATTAATTAGTTGACAACATAAATACGTAAAATTACCATCTATATAAAAAAATAGAAATAACTGTACACTTTGCAACTGCGTCTATTTCAATTTAATAAGAAACGACTGTGACTAGCTTAACTAAACACATAAACTTATATTCAATATATATATATATATATATATATGACACTATTTCCTATAGTTGAAATGTATGCATAAAACTTTTTCAATTATATGCAACATTTAATTTTAGGTTTTAAGCACAAATGTTCCCCCCGTCCCACCAAACATGCTCGCCCTTTCAGCCGTGGGGGCGTTATAATGTGACGGTCAATCCCACTTGTCGTTGGTAAAAGAGTAGCTCAAAAGTTGGCAGT
>NW_013665931.1:64673-73922 GCF_000517525.1 Limulus polyphemus
GTAGCTTTGCGCGAAATTCAAAAACAAACAAAAACAAATGTTCACTTATTCGAAGGAATAACACGCCAATATGCGTAAAACTTTGCCTTACCTACTTTTAGACAATATTATTGAACCAACATTTTAACTCTTTGCATTAAAAAATATACATACATTAGAAACATTAAATGCTATATTTTTATTACTGATGTCATTTGCACTGTGGCGTTTCTAGGATTTTTATGGGAGGGAGGTAGCTGCGGATGGGGTGCAAAGAATTAGTTGGCGCATAAAAAAAAGGGGGGTCTAAGCTACACGAGGGCTATCTGCGCTAGCCGTCCCTAATTTAGTAGTGGGAAGTTATCACCACCCACCGCCAACTCTTGGGCTACTCTTTTACCAACGAATAGTGGGATTGACCGTCACATTATAACGCCCCCACGGCTAATAGGGCGAGCATGTTTAGTGGGACGGGGATTCGAGCCCGCGACCCGCAGATTGCGAGCCGAGCGCCCTAACCACCTGGCCATGCCGAGCCCAGGGGGGGGGGGACAAGTGTTATTAAATACAAAAGAAATAAGCTTTTTTTTTTTGCTTTTAAGAAGAAGCCATTTATTATCAAACAAGCCGAAATTACCCCAGGATCTCATTACACAGCTTCGTGGTGCTGCTCCAAACTACTACTAAACCCACACCCTAGGTTTCATCTGATTGGAGATCTTTCGGTTCCAGTTACGTAGTATGGCTACACCAACCGACAAAAAAATATTTGATGTCAGTGGGAGTTATAATGTAGGGAGAATTTAAAAATATTAAAAGTCTGTATCCTTATATTTCAGATGGGGGTTGCTGGGGGAAGAGTTCTTCAATGGGGGTCTGCCCACACCACCTCAGTAGACACGCCATTGCATGTGCAGATTATTTCGGCACCGACACGCTGATGGCGGTGATATTGCCGCAAGTTAAGTAATACGTATTCGATTGTACGGCATTGTTTTTAACCGTATGTTTTACAGTGTGATAGCCCATACATTCCTTATTCTAAGCTAATCTCGTCGCTACCAAAAATATTAAAAATTTTAAGAGTATACAAAACGTATTTCATAACAGACCCTTTCTTTGATTAATGAGGTTGCATAAGCAATTCTCATTTTTCGATTAAATATAATTAGTTTCCCTCCGAGTTAATTAAACCTCAATGAAATCATATGACATTTACAACACACACGTGTAACACGTCGCATTTATTGGCTCAACTACATACACTCTCGTACATTAAGCAGAAACGTATACGCCACACCCACATACAAAAATAGATGATATACTTACATCCTTCTTACGAATGATATCAGTATCGAAGAAAAAGAAATGTACATTAGTTCAACAGCCACGCAATGCTGGCTATAACTTAAGATTCAATTCTATAGTTTCTTTACTTAACCTTTTAACGAAATATGTAAACCGTTCTTCAGAGTTAAACACACACATTAAGTCAGGTTCTTCGAGAGGCCTACATCAACAAGTCTTGCTATTCTGTCAGTTGGGTAGAGTTTTATATTACAATTTGTGTCTAACTGTGGTTGCTCTAAAACTTGTCAAGTAGTCGTTGTTTATTTTATAAACCAAACTTTAGAAACACTAAATCGAAGTTTTAATGGACTCTCTCACGAGACGGTAATTAGAAAACGAAGTTTTAAACTCAGTAAGTTACATGTGTAATATACTGAAATATAAAACTAACACAGCTTCAGAATTGTTTTTTCAAACCAGATGTTTCGGGATGCTCCATAACTATACTGTTCGATGTTTAAATCGGGTTTAAATAAACTATGGCATAATCTGAACTGTTGTATCAATCTTTATTCAAATTACGCTAGATTTTAAGCCATAAATAGAAGGTTATCTTGACGACTGCAGCCCAGAATTAATAAATGTTTATTCAGTTTAGTTGCCATATAAAACTCAACATGATAAAATGAAACTTCGTTTTTTTCATTGTTATTAGCTTTCAAATATAACAGTGCAGACTGAAGAGTTGTAACTGCACCAGAAATGAAAACTAACACGACTTCAGATTACGCAGTAGTTGTTTATTTAAACTAGATTTTAAAAAAATCAGACGGTAAAGTTTATGATGCTGTGAATCCTTGAAGAAGGATGCCGAAACGTCCATCGCTGTCATGATTAGTTGCTTACACGATCATCTACGAGTCTAATTATTAAACAGTTACTAGTGTATACATTTGATTTACTAGATACTAATTACTAACCAGTTTTTTTTTTTATCATGCGGTTCGGCTGCTAATCTATCGCCGACATATCAAAAGTTTGAGCACATGCGATATGTAATATGGCCACACGTGAAAGAGAAGATTCGAGAATTCATGAAAAATATTCCGCAGTGTAATTCACAATACCTATAAAAGTCCCATTCCTAGACGTCATGGTTGTCAAGATACATAACTTATATACCATTAGAGTTTAGAGGATGCCCACAGATACAAGACAGGAGTCATAGACTGCCTAGTTTCAAGAATAAACAAGATTTGTGACAGGTAAATGTCTCGACTATGAAACAAACCACTCTCTTTATAGTGTTGAGGCAGTCTATGACACCTGTGGTTTCAAGAATGAACAAGAAGGAGGAGGAAGAAGAACACATCAATACAACTCTAATCGACAATGGATACTCGAAACACTTGATAAAGATGAAAATAAGGAAGATAAACACCAAGAATAAGCAGGAAGAAAATTAGAGATGCACAGCCATATTTCACTATATCAAAACGTAGGAGGGTATGTAAAAAAAAAGGATAAAACCAGAAAGTATTTATAAACCACAATACAATACGATCACAATTAGTACATGTCATACCATCTAGAGACCCAACGGAAACCAGAAACACCATTCACAACATCCATTGTAAATGTGGACTGGAATACATTGGAGAAAATAAAAACATAACAAAAGTTAGAATTCAGGAGCATAATAGACATAAAAGATTCTGTAATACCAATCTATTTGCAATAGTCCATCATTCCAGAGAAAACCATACAATATACTGGATTAATACTAATATAACGGGATATGAACCACATATTAGAAAAATAAAATAATGATACAAAAAGCCCTCTACACCCATCTAAATAATAACAAACACAACCTCAGTAGAAATCAGTAAATCCTGGATAACCAACCCTCTTGAAAATATTAAAATAAGTTAGGCTTAATGGAAGAGTAAAATTCGACATAAAATATTCTTCATGTTGTACAGCCAGACATGACATACTACAACTGATATCGAAGAAAAAATATTTAGGTCAACAAGTATTAGTCTAGCGGTCAGGCAAGAAAATACTGATATAAAAACTGATAAAATGACTACATTCAAGAACGATATTTTAACCTATATATTTACAGGGATAAACAGGTGCTGGTGGTTTTCAAGAAAAAGTAACGAAAACGATTCAATTTGTACGTCTCTAAAGCCTGTAGGTATTATTGAAATAGATTACTGGTTCTACAGAACAATGCTGAAGGTAATTCAATTTTTAGATTTATGCTATGGGGAACGTGCTATAGGTTTCACGGATCAATGGTGAAGGTAATTCAATGTTTAATTTTATTCTATGGAGCAGGTGCTATAGGTTTCAAGGATCTATGGTTCAGGTAATTTAATTTTTAGGTTTATGCTATGGAGAAGGTGCTATAGGTTTCACGGGTGAATGCTGAAGGTAATTCAATTTTTAGATTTATGCTATGGAGAAGGTGCTATAGGTTTCACGGGTGAATGCTGAAGGTAATTCAATTTTTAGATTTATGCTATGGAGAAGGTGCTATAGGTTTCACGGGTGAATGCTGAAGGTAATTAAATTTTTAGATTTATGCTATGGAGCAGGTGCTATAGGTTTCACGGATCAATGGTAAAGGTAATTCAATCTGTTTCTACTGCTAGTTCCACAGACCTATGTTGAAGTAAATTTCATAATTATTTTTATGCTGGGCTGGGAGTGATCTAAAGGTTAGCTGAGAAACTGGGGGTTCTTGTTTGAGCCCCATGTCCGCAAAATCACGCTCCGCACTTTGGGACCGTGAATGTGTCATAAGAGTGACGGTAAAATCCTATTATTTGATTAGAGTAGCCAAAGAGTTGAATATGGGTGCTGTTGGCTTGCTGGTTCTCCTGGTTGATAGTACAGTTTATTAAGTAATAATAATAATAATAGTAATAAATAACTCGTGCTAAAATTAATCAAATAATATTGTGTTATTAATTTTTACCCTAATTATGGTTTGTAAGAGACTTAAATGAAATTGATAATAATTACAATTCTCGTCCTAAACCTAGTTCACGTCATAATAATCGTTGTTCATGCAACTGATGATATAAATTGTTTTTGTTTTTTTAATTATGCACAAAGCTACACAAGGGCTATCTGTGCTCTGCCCACCACGGGTATCGAAACCCGGTTTCTGGCGTTGTAAGATCGCAGACGTACCGCTGTGCCACTGGGGGGCGATGATATAAATATTGCCTCAACCACTGCTATACGTGGCGTATCACAGCCGGCCTGATGAATCCTGGTATTGGAAAGGTTCGTCAGCATTGGATATACGGTAGGTTGACTACATGTTTTCGTTTGCTCTCACTCTTAGTTCTTAGAATTCTCTCTATCTAGTACAGCGGTTCCCAAACTGTGGGTCGCGATCCAATGATGGACCGCAAGAGGTATCGACGTGAGTTGCAGTTAATGCAAAATAAAACACATATATATAAATATATTTTAATTTTTGTATAAAATAATGATCCTAAAATGTTTTAAACAAACAAGTAAAAAGACATAAATCATAAGCGTACTACTACTAAACTTTAATATATTAGAACAGTAACTCCTCTAACAACCCCAGAGGTCTCAGAAAATCACCTTGAGGGTCGTGATTCAGGAAGTTTGTGAATTCCTGCAAGTCTAGTCTAAGTTCCAAATTGGGGACTGTTAGCGTACATAGCCTTTTTTGTATTTATATATACGCGAATATCCGAAACAAAGATTTAAACTCTCGAACGAATACTATAGAATACGTTATTGAAGTTGCAGAACAGTATTGAAGGCCATTCAATCTGTAGGCCACAAGATAGAGTTGAAACAGAACACTTGTTATAATACAGTGTTGAGGTGTAGTAAGGGAGGTTGAAATAACAACAACAAAAATGTCAAGTTTGGAATTTTAAAAAAGCAGCATTATACTGTAATACACGGAGGATGTCGTTTTTAAAATTGTATCTGTCACAAAACAAAATTGATGGAAAACATGGCTGTATTAAGGCCAGTTATCATAAATACTCTCTGGATATTCCACGGCAGCATACAGTAGTATTTGTATGTTATGGTAATACAAGTACTCAGCAATGAAGTTGAATCACTTTTTAATTCTATTTCTACAGTCCAGATTTACACGGAATTCATCTAAATGTTCTCTTTTACACCTAAAACTAAACAGAGAGACCCAGTATCCCCTTCCCCCAAACCCCATCATCCTTTCACTGACACTGAAGAGTTTTAACAACTTAGTTGAAGTGTTCTAGTTACCTACAAACAACTTTTTTGTAGTGCCTACGCTTGATATAATAAGTCCATTAACTAGAATTATTGAAGGAGTGACGGCTTTTTGATCCTATTTTTGGTGGGTTCATCACTTGGTTGGTCTCTTATAACGTGTGATTCGAACACAAAAATACTATTAACATTACAACCAATCGCACTAATAATAAGTCCATTAACTAGAATTATTGAAGGAGTCACGGCTCTTTGATCATATTTTTGGTGGGTTCATCACTTGGTTGGTCTCTTATAACGTGTGATTCGAACACAAAAATACTATTAACATTACAACCAATCGCACTAATTATCACTGTAGATCTCATTCATTATTTATCAGTTCTTTACACTGAGTGTGGTAAAAGGCAAAAACATCGAATTATCCAATAGAGCCAATAGCGAATGGTACACAAACAAGTCAGTAATTTAATGTTTAAAAAATTCACAAGTCCTAAAGGTGTGGCAGTGATGTTAAGTGATCACATCTAAAGTTTTTCAACATCGTCATTATTAAACACTTCATGTACTAAAACAGTCCGAACATTGATGAAAGTTAAAAATGATAGAAGAATACATGATATTCTAACATATGTACCTACCTGTTGAAAAAATGTCTGGTTGAAATGCTGTTGTGATTGATGTTTGGGATGTTGTTGTTGTTGCTGCTGTAATTGGCATGGGGAGGTTGTGTCCTTTCTTCCAGGGGAAGGGGAGGACTGGCTGCTGGAGGGGAGCATGGGGACTGGCGGGCTGGGGCGAAGTGGCAACCCGGTTGGTTGCAGGAGAGCGTTGACACCACTGTTACCACCGCCCCCTGGTCCTGGTCCCGGCCGACTTACCGAAGGCATGTTTAGCGGGTGGTTAGAAGGGTTTGGAAGGAAACTGGGAATCAAAGGTGCTTGAAACATGGCTGTAAAAGTAATAAATAAATAAATTCATTAATCAGATATTTTGGTTAAGATGCAAAAAAAAATCCCACCAGAGATACAAGTTTCTGTAACTTATAATCGGAATACTAATATCCTAAGCCACGAATACCTTCTACAAACAGTAAATGTAGATCTAACAAGAAAATTCATGTATTTTCAGTTATCCATTCCTATAATAAGCTGTTGTTTTTTCTATCAAAATATAAACTATTGAAGCTCTCCCTACGTCATTTATTGTAAATACTTTTGTAACAATTATAGTTCTTTTTAGCATCTTATATGTCAGTATCTTACATGGTTTACATTACGCAACTTTATTTAAAACAATGGATAAAAACGTGTTTGGCAAATAGTAAACCAAAAATTTTCCAAATTTAATGTCCCCAATGTTCTTACTAAATTAATAATAGTTAACAAATATTTTAGTTTATAAACATCATTAAACCAATGTATGTTATCTCCTTGTTAAAGGTTTTAAACCACTCATGAACTCGGCGAAGAATAAACAAACATTTTTTGAGTCTAAAAGGTGAATTCTAGAGCCCTGAACCACATGATTAAGTATATTTTAAGAAGAATCTTTAAAGACGTTCATTTCTGCATCAGTATTTGTGTATGCTGAGTAATCAGCCAATACCGGCAAAAGGGCATTTTAAGTATCTGTAATATTATTGTTTCTATTAAAAAACGTATATTGTTAATAGTTGTAGAAAAAAGTTACTAGACCATGCCAGTTAAAACCGGACCTCTTGTTTACGTCACCCAGATAACACTTATATTGTCTTGGTAATTCAACAATATCGAATGTGTGCGATTCTTTCTGTTGAAGTTTCTTGTTTTTTCTACAGGTCACATGACTCATTCAGAATTAGCTGGTATTTCAATGAGTTGTTTACGCGACAACTGACAATCGGGAAATATAGGTTAAAACAATTCTTTGTGAAATATGTAGTCTTTTATTCTTTATGCATGTGTTACCTGTCGCCAGTGGGTCAACGTTAAGTTTCAAGACGTAAAAGGCTAAAATCCGGGGTTTCGATTCCCCAGGGCGTTTAGGTTTGCGTTAAAAAAAAACAAACATCTTACTTAAACAAGAGGGAATCTTCAACAGCCGCGGAACTTGAAATTATTCTAGGCACGATTAGAGTAAATTAATCTATGAGACATGTTATTAGCTATATTTTTGTGCACCACCAATACCAAGCGTGGGACGCGCGTATACCCGATTCGATCTCTACTAGCCTACCCTCAAACTGAAATTCTTTTAGGCAGGATTGGAGTAAATTAATCTACAAGGTCTTGGGCGTGGTCAAATACATCAATCAAAAGGGTTTGACCTCCTAAGTCCAAAGCTGTAACTAGATCTCAAATCGGTCAAGAGCTGACTGAGATACGGGCTAAATGTTTGTACTTGAAAAAACTTAAGAGTCATTCTATGAGCCGCTATGCCGTGACTGAAAATCAGTTCGCCCAGGGATATTTTATACACGAAAATAAGTGCTATTGACTCCAATAAAATAAAATAAATCAGTACTGGACTATTCTAGAACTACTCAACTTACATTTAGTAGTTTACACTACAACAGAAAATACGTTGATAACGTGTACCACATAAAGTTTTTCTTTAACAAGAGGATCGTGTAGTCAGAAAATAAAAAACCCATAAAACAAGCAAAAAATTATAAATATCACACACACGCTTTGAAAAATCATAAAGCAAACTACAGATGAATAAATTCATAATTGCTACTAACTTTTACTTTCTCAACTGAAAGGATATTTTGCAGTATCACAAACACCACTCTTCTGAAGTGAAATCTCTAATGATTATGTATATTTGTTTATAGTAAAACTGCTACGACTATCTACCGCTGTTACTACTTTTGAACTACAGACCAAAGAAAGTGCAACCGGGACTGGTAGTACCCACTGGCTACTCTTGTACCAACGAATAGTGGGATTGACTGTTACATTATATCGACCCCACGGCTAAAAGGGCGAACATGTTCGGCGTCGTGTAACCTGTAATGAATCTAATTCTTTTTTTTTAAGATAAAAACGTTCCTTAGAGTTAGAGAATTAGGTAAATTTATGCAATTATTCTGTCTAATTTTCGGTAATTGTGTTTTACTTTTTTTTTAAAAAAAAGGTATTTTACCTTTTGAGAAATTTGTAATAATTCAAAAAAATGGTATTTGAAGGTTAAATAACAACTCATGAGGATAATTTTTACAGTTCCTAATCAAAAAGGGAAAAACGGTTAAAAACTTAAATTTTGATATTTTACAAGCTTCACTACGATAACTAACAGACGTTTGGTGACACAAGGAAATCATTTTTCAGTGTTGATTTTTTGTTTTGTTTGGAATTAAGCACAAAGCTACACAATGGGCTATCTGTGCTCTGCCCACCACGGATATCGAAACGCGGTTTCTAGCGTTGTAAGTCCACAGACATACCGCTGTGCCACTGGGAGGCTTCAGTGTTGAGGTTTTTAAAATTGATAATGGATTCAATCTTCTTTATTTATCAAAGAGAGATATTTGAACTGAGAGAAGTACTGTTCATATAAAAAATAACTACATCCCATACAATATACAGAATGTAACCATGCATTATGTCACATGCTACGTCTATAAACTATCATATATTCATATTCAACATACCGTGCACGGTGTAAATAATCGTAGAAAAAACAGTACAGATAATCCATATAATAATATAAATGTATACCGTATTTTTC
>NW_013665931.1:74441-89826 GCF_000517525.1 Limulus polyphemus
TATATATATATATATATATATATTATTCACACCTTCGGTGTATAGGGCGCAAGCAGATTTTGACATCAAAGTTTGGTGTAAAAAAAAGTGCGTCTTATACACTGAAAAATACGGTATATTTCTCGAGCATAGAACTTCATACTTGTAATTACTCAGATAAAATACATACTATCTATATGACCTCAATTTACATTCCTGATAATACATCATCATTATCAGTTTGTCCTACGAAAAACAACTCAAAAGTATGACAGAATTCCACATCTATACGTTCTTTAATGTTATAGACGATATTGATAGTGTAATTAATCCACAGAAAAGTAGAACTGTCTAACATAATGGAGATCAATAGAGAAGATATACTGTATATGCAAGTTCAATGTGTATAGCCTGTGTTCAGGAAAGCTTTTGCTGTATATGGATTTGGTTTAATAATGCATGATGCTTCAGGTCACGTCTGGTGGTAGCCATATCACGCACAAATATCAATACTGCCTCGAGTGCATAGTTAAGAATTTACATCGTCACAGATACATCGTGGCAAAGGCCAACATTTAAAGACGTTGTGTGAACAGGAAAAGAAAAACTATATTGTTAGTTTGTACTGTCTACCATGAAATATTGTTTGGTAGCCGACTTTATGGGAGCCTTCAAAAATACCTGACAAGATTACCGATTTGTAGAGTAAGAACGAATTATTGTTGGACAAGACGTTCTTGTTGTTTTCCGTTTTTCTTTGGCTGTACAAGAAAAGTACAGAAAGCCAGAATTTATTTATAACTTCTAAAAAAAAAAAAAAAAGACCGACACAAAATCTGTTTCGCGTAATATTTCCTCGTTCGGCGAAGTTTCTATTCTTTCTGGTGGGAATGCGTATCAATATATAGCTCTACATTCATTACCTCGCCATTTCCGTTGTGCGTGCGAAGATTTAAACTCGATTTTACTGGCTGACAATTTTTTCAAATATCAAAGATATATATCTATAACAAATTCTAGCTAGGACTGAACATGAATATTGAAAGCATTTAGAGTTACAGTTTACTTAACACACACTAGTATAACATTTATACATACACAGATAGTTAGATGTAATTTTGTAGAGAAGAAAAAAACAAAACAAAAGAAGGCCGTATACGATTGAACCATTTGGCACGTGAACGGAACATTTAAAAAGGTTTGTCGGTAACTTCTTTCTTTGCATATTAACATTTCTGGGACCATTACTGTGGATAAATCTTGTGATACAGATAATACGTGTCCATACACATACTAACACACGGCCGTGGCAAGGGCGGGGTATCAAAGGACAGAAAATGAGTTGAGTTTTGGGCGCTCCTTCCCCTCCCAGTACCACTTCTATATTTCCAAGTATAAAAAGGCAACACCAAACGATTTCCTTCAATCTGTACATAACAACTGCCTTGATACAGTATACCAAACCTAGAAATTTCTGTAAGAAGTTATCTTACACTTCCCGTGACAAATGCTCCTTGTGAACGTCATTTCAACAAGCTGAAGCTTGTATTTACACTTCCCGTGACAGTTGCTCCTTGCGAACGTCGTTTCAACAAGCTGAAGCTTGTATTTACACTTCCCGTGATAGTTGCTCCTTGCGGACGTCGTTTCAATAAGCTGAAGGTTGTATTTACACTTCCCGTGACAGATGCTCCTTGCGGACGTCGTTTCAACAAGCTGAAGCTTGTATTTACACTTCCCGTGATAGTTGCTCCTTGAGGACGTCGTTTCAACAAGCTGAAGGTTGTATTTACACTTCCCGTGACAAATGCTCCTTGTGAACGTCATTTCAACAAGCTGAAGCTTGTATTTACACTTCCCGTGACAGTTGCTCCTTGCGAACGTCGTTTCAACAAGCTGAAGGTTGTATTTACACTTCCCGTGACAGATGCTCCTTGCGGACGTCGTTTCAATAAGCTGAAGGTTGTATTTACACTTCCCGTGATAATTGCTCCTTGAGAACGTCGTTTCAACAAACTGAAGCTTGTATTTACACTTCCCGTGATAGTTGCTCCTTGAGAAAGTCGTTTCATGCTGAAGCTTGTCTTTACCTCAGATCTTTTATGAGTCAGGAACGCCTGTCTGATCTAGCAATTCTGTAAATTGAGCAAGATATACCCAATTATGTGAACCCTGACGAAATTATTGACAAGTCTGCTGGGTTAAAAGGTCAGGAATGTTCAATTCTAACCTGTACATCACGTTGCGATGTTTTAAGATGTATTTTCTTATCTATATTTAAACAATCTACGCATGTATCAAATCATTTATACAATCTACATATGTATTAAATCATTTATACAATCTACACATGTATCAAATCATTTATACAATCTACTCATGTATTAAATCATTCATACAATCTACGCATGTATTAAATCATTTATACAATCTACTCGTGTATTAAATCATTTATACAATCTACTCATGTATTAAATCATTTATACAATCTACTCATGTATTAAATCATTTATACAATCTACTCAGTAGATTGTATAAATGATTTAATACATATGCATAGATTGTATAAATGATTTAATACATGATTGTATAAATGATTTAATACATGCATAGATTGTATAAATGATTTAATACTACATGCGTAGATTGTATAAATGATTTAATACATGAGTAGATTGTATAAATGATTTAATACACGAGTAGTAGATTGTATAAATGATTTAATACATGAGTAGATTGTATAAATGATTTAATACATGCATAGATTGTATGAATGATTTAATGCATGTATTAAATCATTTATACAATCTATGCATGTATTAAATCATTTATACAATCTACTCATGTATTAAATCATTTATACAATCTATGCATGTATTAAATCATTTATACAATCTACACATGTATTAAATCATTTATACAATCTATGCATGTATTAAATCATTTATACAATCTATGCATGTATTAAATCATTTATACAATCTACTCATGTATTAAATCAAAGCTGAGCATTATAAATCGTCATCCCAATATAATTTTTGCAAATTATCAAACAAGTTTTCCATTTTTGAATTTCCATAAGGTTTTTTTTTTGGAAATGACACAGTGGGAATATTATTCAATTATCCTACCGTTCATGTTACCAACACAAAACAACTAATGTTCTAATAGATTATTGTCTACGATGGTAACACATTTAAATTAACAACACAAAACTGTTATTGTGGTAGAGTACGGTCTAAGAAAGATATCAAGTTGCTTTACCTCTAATCTCTGGTATCGTTGAAAATAAAATGTCCATTAGACGGCAGACAATTAAAAATTAAAGAAGAAATACAACTTTCCTGATATATAAAGCCTACTTTAAGAGTTATGGAAATTGTACGCTAATAATATATGTTTTGTCGTCAACACACAATTATTCCCTTGTAAGCAGTCCACTTATGGCCTAAAAATGTAAACATTTGATAGGGATGTCCTAGTCTCTTATTCAAATTATTAACAGCTGAAGTTCGATGATAATTAACTAAAAATTTTAAAACTGGTCAGAGATGAGATCAAAGCAAACATGGCTGACTAAACTAAAACTGAACATAATCATGTAGCCATGGCAACAGCTTCCACCATAACGTTGCACGGTGTATAAAGGGAAAAGCAAAAGCACATAATTAATTTAAAACAATCAGGATGCCACGCTTAAATTTTAAACGGATATAAAGCATTCAGTACTTTCAAGAACGAATTACATATCATAACATCATCGTGCTGAACAAAGGGGATAATTAAAACCATGGCACTTAGGGAAGAGAGAGTGCTCTCGATCTACCTACCAGGATTGTTTACCCACTCTTGTAGTGCTTTCTGGAGACGTCGCACGTGAAGAGGCTTACTAGCCATCCCAACCAGGGCCATAATCTCCAGGAATTCCTCTTCGCCTGCTTCACAGAGCTGCTGTACGTCATCTCCACCTGGAGTATAAACACAAAATTAACTCTCTCTCCTAGATAAATGTACTAGTTTGGTATACAAGTATGCTAATTATGCGTCACATAAGGAGGACGACTTCAATGTTACTGAGAAATTGATGTTTCTGAAAACCGTAAATGTACTTGATATCAAAAATCTAAGGGACATGAGAAATTCCCCTATCAAATAGTTTAATACATTATGTGTTATTAGGTATTGATCAAAAGTTTGTAATATTATAACCACTTCCCGCGCACCCCGCTCTTAAAAAAAAAAGAAAGCCAAGAGCAGTATCGTTTAGCATGGTGGATTGGTAGATCTAAATGTTCAAGCCGAGAAATGTTGCTGAACATGCTTCGTGGTTTATAACTGTGACATTCAATCCCGATAATCGGTTAACAGTGGTTGCACAGATTGGGGATGTTGATAAATGGTTGCCTTCCTTCTTAAACACGTGCTGCAAGAAGTGTATTGTTGGGGTTGAAAATTGTTTATAATCTAATATCGACGAAAAACTATTCGAGGGCTATCTGTGCTAGCCCTCTCTAACTGATAAACTATAGACAGCAGAACCCATCGCCCATTCTTTCCTGACCAAAAAGTGGGATTTGACTGTCCCACTTGTAAAGAACCTCCGACCCTAAATTGAAGTAACGAGAAATCAGTTCATACTGTTATGTTCGATTATGTAATGTGATGATGTTGTTGTATAGAGTGCGATGTTATATTAATACTCTATGTCTAATATTATTTTGATACGTATTACTTTATCTTATTCCGTTGTTTTTTTGTAATTTGTATTTTTGATTTCTGGGTAAATAAATTTAGTATGGTCTCCTCTGATTCGGCGTTTTTGGTCTTCCTGTTGGTAGGAGGCGGACGTGTGGCTGTTTGGGTTGGTGCTGAGCCGTGAACTCGTGCGTCAGCCGGTAAGAGACCGGAAAGAAAGACTTGGGTGAAGAGGAACCATAAACTTTGACCGTCAAAAGGGAAACCCTGAATACTTACCAAGGAAAGAAAAAGGTGAAGGGTGAGATCTCTGTGTATGTGATAATGGTTTGGTTTGTTTTGAATTTCGCGCAAAGCTACAAGAGGGCTATCTACGATAGTCGTCCCTAATTTTGAAGTGATTGTCTAGAAGGAAGGCAGCTAGTCAACACCACTCACCGCCAACTCTTGGGCTACTCTTTTACCAACGAATAGTGGGATTGACCGTACATTATAACGCTCCCACGGCTAAAAGGGCGAGCATGTTTGGTGGAACAGGGATTCGAACCCGTGACCTACATATTGCGAATCAAGCGCCCTAACCACCTGACCATGCCGGGCCAGTATGGTAATGGAATGCGAATGATGGACCCGCAGATTCACAGTCATTAACCCCTGGGCCACGCACGACCACGGAGTGAAAATACCAAATACCCCTTAGACGGTATACGTATCTATATGTATGTATTCGGGTTTGTGTTTTATATTCGTATTAAGTAAAAATATACATTCTAATTGTTGAAATGTTTTGACCATTATGTTTGTAATTAAGCACAAAGCTACACAATGGGCTATCTGTGCTCTGCCCACCACGGGTATCGAAACCCGGATTCTAGCGTTGTAAGTCTGCAGACATACCGCTGTGCCACTGGGGGGCAGACCATTATGTAGAGTGGACATGAGTATGGGCCATTTTCAGGGCATATTTATATATACTTATATCAGAACTCAATACATTTTTCTCGATTAAGGGCGTTATCATAATCTTAAAAGCCGAGTGTCGATTACGCTCGATTTCTTTACACGAGTCCACTTTCACTTTTTCTTCTATAATACTTCCTTCCTCTTTTGATTGCCTGTCCCCATTTTGGTTGAATTCAATCGCTAACATAGGCGAAAATAGCTCCTAAATTTCGGAACTTTTTCTGCTTTATAAAAACTTGTCAAAGAGGGAGTTTTTATTCCAAGGATTTATTTTTCACCGAGTGAATTTAATTTGTTGTTTGTTAACGACAATTGTATTATTGCAATGGTTCTCTTTAACCACATTTCTTGTAAATACTCAATCATCGTTCAAAAACTTCTCTTTAGATTAGAAAATAACTGTAATCAACGAATACTGGGACAAGGATCGATGGTGGGAAGAGACACTCTTTAGATAAAGTAGATATTGTTCATGATAAACTTTGGTTCACCGAATCTAGAAGGCCCTTTAGTTTTCTTATGTCTGTTTCGGGCGGCAAAGTTGT
The DNA here is from genome assembly GCF_000517525.1 of Limulus polyphemus. Classification (NCBI taxonomy): domain Eukaryota; kingdom Metazoa; phylum Arthropoda; class Merostomata; order Xiphosura; family Limulidae; genus Limulus; species Limulus polyphemus. The sequence goes on from NW_013665931.1 coordinate 80,624, forward strand.
AAATGAATATTGGGGGATTCAAATGTGGTAAACTTTGTTTGCACCTCATTTTTGACGAGCTTTTATACTAGTTACTCCATAAACGGTAACGACTACTGTTTCGTAGCATCTCAAGAAAAACGGGAACCACTGATGTATTACAGGAGCCGGTTGATACTTCACTAATGCATTCATAGCTTATTATATTACACTGCTGGATATCAAAGGGATCGTCTCATTTACAATATTTCTAGTCAAGAGATGGCAATGCAAAACGAGAACAATATGTTTACAGCTTAAAACATCAGGACAATTCTTTGCGAGACGCAGTATTTTCCGATTCGTTTCAGGCGGCTTTAGAGAGCAATTTATAGGACACACAACTCAAATGCTGGTTAATATGTACAAATATGATTCTCAATTAGAACAATAAAAATGAAAGATAAAACCATTCGGAAGATTTAACGCTCTCTTTCAAATATTATACTGAAGATGAAGGAGAACACTGTCATCTCAAGACTGAACATATACAAAAGATATGTTAAAAATTAGTGATATCATTTACGTGGAAAATACGCTCAAGAGCGGGGAAGCACGTGCTTCACACACGATAAAAACATTCTTATTTCTTAAAAGATGTTTGAAAACATCGCGACTTTGTTACTACGAGGTTCTTAACCTGTTTCACGAAGTTAAGGAAAAAATGAGCAAAATAGGATCATTACGTTAACGGAATTTAAAACAAACAAAAACAACACCGAGTTGACATATTTACTTTTGGACACTTTATATTCAAAGTACCAAATACGTGAACGCGAATCACGTGTTTACGAACCTCCAGTCTTGCAGGACACTCTGATCATCGTGAACGCCAATCCAAGGGTTATTTTAATTAATTCAAGTTTTTTTTTTTGTTTTACTGAATTTGAAATCATTTTTATTAACACGCATGACCAAGTGGTTATTTCTTGCTCTGTTATACAATAATATTTACTGAACTGCACGTTATGTATTCTTCGTGGCAATGATACGAGTGGAAACACTTACTATACACTGTCATATGATTAACATTATTTTATTACGTGTAATGTCCGAGTGAAATGCCAATTCCTCCAAAAATGATTCGCATGTTCTGAAGGAAACGCAGTAATTAGATACTGCTGCCCATTTATGTATTTATAATTACTTCATTGCGTGTGCGCAAGATGGCCAAGCTACTACTAAAGTTGTCCTAAATGTCAGAGGTTAAGGTAACAGGGAACCCAACACAGTTTCTGGCTTTAATTCAAGTATTTTCAACCAAATTGTATACAAGAGACCCCTGAAACTCCTTTACAACAGTCAATTAACTTTATATATGGTCCTAATAGAAGTGTTTACTATTACTTCTACATACGTTTGAACTACTATCATTCTTGGTCAAGCGTTAATGGTAGCAATATAAAACAAAACCACGCTGTCTTAATTCAAAAGGAATGTACATTTCTTTGTAGTAAACATACACAGTCTTGAAGCAACTATTTGATACCACATCTGTAACGATAATGATTATACAATTGGTACTTTACGTAAGTATAACATGGGAATTTGGTTATTAAGCACAAAGTTACACAATAGGTTATCTTTTCTCTGCCCACCACGGGTATCGAAACCGGTTTCTAGCGTTGTAAGTCCGCAGGCATTCCGCCCCTAAGCAATATGATGCTAGTAACCCCTTCTTCAGATTTATACGTGAGATATAGTTTGTTGAGGTTTAATCAGTACAACAAAAATGCTCCCCCCTCATCCCGTGGCTCAACTTATAGCGATAAAATTCAGGGTTCTGTCCCTGCGGTGAGCAGAGAATAAATATCAACTTCATACTCGACAACAAATAATCAAAAAAGTTAAAGGCGAATGATGGAAAAAGGAAAGCAATAGTTGGATTTATCCTAATGATCCATAGACAGAATTTTCTTCAACTTTCCAAGCAATGTTGCTGTAATTCTAAATTTAAGTTAGAGGAGAATGTTAAGTACAACTTTAATTCATAAAAAAAAGCAACCTAGACACATTTGAAGTAATACAAAAAAATTATTGTTAACCCAACTGAATCTCCATTCCTAAATGTACTTGAATATCCTGTTGTTTCTACAGGCATACAAAAAAATTATTGTTAACCCAACTGAATCTCCATTCCTAAATGTACTTGAATATCCTGTTGTTTCTACGGGCATACAAAAAATTATTGTTAACCCAACTAAATCTCCATTCCTAAATGTACTTGAATATCCTGTTGTTTCTACGGGCATACAAAAAAATGTTTCTGAAATCTAAATAAAGCTACACAAGGGCTATATGCACTAGTCGTCCTTAATTTTGAACTGATGGACCGCAAAGAAGATATCTAGCCAACAACACCCACTTTCCAACTCTTTGGCTACTCTAAAAGAACAGTGCGATTTAACAGTCACTTTCAAAACGCACTTGATGCCCCACAGTGCAGAGCACGAACCATGGACCTTCAGATTCGATTCATAGTCCCGAACGCTAACCACTAGGTCACACCCAGCCCTGGGAAACAAAATGTCCCGAGAGAAAGTATTTTAATTAAGATTAACTTTATGGTGCCATAGCATTGATAAGACTATTGAGGCTACTTCAGTCCTAGTAATTAATTTATTATTTCATCGCGATTTCTTTTTTTTTTGATTGAATAATAAAAGTGTACAATTTCATCCAGTTGGACTGTTATGGATAAACCAAGAAAGTCTAGATCTGAAAGTCTTCCCTGATTATTTTACTCGTGTTTTTAGGTTTTAAGTTGACCCACAGACATAACTCTACTAGTTGTGAATATTTCATGCATTGAACAAGTGGGCCTTATAAGTTATGCTTCTTGTCATACATCCAGCATCATACAATCGTTAGAGGAATGAATAATTCATATCCTTAGGTCGTGAGCTTTGTGCTCATAAGAAACTTCCATGTTTCCGTGTAAAGCACTTTGAAGAGCAGCACAGTAGTATGAAAAGAGGTAAACACCAAGGGCGTCGTGTCTCTTCACACCTACACGTGGTGCCATCTATCAGCAGCTTGGTACACTTATATTCTTTGAGAATCATAACGCGTGGAGTATTAATAAACAATAAACGGGTAAACTCAACCTTTTGATTTTAATTTTACTTTTTACAAGCTTTAAGCTACTATGCGATAGTCGTCTTCTGGTAAAACATATAGTGAGAATTTAAATTTTAAATGTGTATTGGATACTGCTAATCTATTGTTAAACATTTTGGCCCTAATATTACAGTATTTACTTTACACAAACGAATATTTGAATTTTTATCGATAAAGATACAACGATCTGAGCGTTACTTCCGATAGTTTAAATTAAACTGTGCATCCTTAACCATGAATTTATAATCAATGCTTTTTTTTCACATCTACTTCCACACCAAGTATTGTCTTTAATTTTCGTGTATAAAAATATAAGAAACTGTATAAATAATTTTTCAACTTAAGTCATTTAGTTACTTAAAAACAATAATATAAAGTATATAACGATCTGTCAATTTCTATATCAGTAACATATAAGTGTGTGTCCAAATACTGTACCACAATAGCCAGTTCAAATCCATAACATTTATTTAACTGTTGAGCTTAAAAATATTGTTCTCAAAGAAGACTGAAATGACGTTCCATAACATGTTGTTTTGATGGGTAACAGAGAAGTGTAAGCATGGTAGTTTTGGCTTTAATGGGCTGCTCTTTTAATTAACTAAGATACAATAATTGTCTCGAAGCAGCATAAATTTTGACGAAAGTACAAGAAACAAAGATGATACCTACCGAAGAGGCCATAGCGAAAACGTGTATAACGTTAATAATATTACTTTGTGAAAAGAATCCTTCTTTAACAGTATCTACTTTATCTCAAACTTTTATATAAATCACACAAGACTCGTCTGTTGTATAAGCGATTTTTTTGGCCAACGGTTAAAAAAGAAAAGAAGATAAACGTGTATATCCTATAGTTTCGTCAACCAATAGCTAATACTTCAACCAGCTACACATATCTAACATAATGGGCACTGGCGTCACGAACTGTGACGTCAGTAACGTTTTTTTTTGTTGTTGTTGTTGTCGTTGTTAGCTGAAATTGCTTTATAAATCATTGTTGATAAGATTCTTTTAGCCTGTAGATTGAGAACACAGTTCTTTGAAAACTAAAAAAAAAAGAAAAATAAAGCTTAGGAAAGAATTGTGTAAGTATCTAGATTAACCCGCACGGAAATCTGTGACAAAGTATTGCGACTTTTAAGACTTTTTGTTCTCTCTCTCTCTCCTGTAAGATTGAAAAAAAATTCGCTGTTGACACAACGTGTTGTGCGAAATTAATTTCATTAGGAGTACATAATTATTTGGAAAATTATATGGAAGGAACGTGACCGAAATATAAATAATCATTTTACCGATTTCTTCTAAGCTTACAAAGGCCTTGCAGGCCTGGTAGTTAGGGCGTTCGACTCCAAATTAGTGGGTCCGAATCCCCTGACGAACATGTTCGCCCTTCCAGCCGTAAAGGTGTTATAATATGTCGGTCAATCCCATCATTCGGTGGTAAAGATTATACAAAGAGTTTGCGACTAGTGGTGTTGACTAGCTGCCTTCTCTTTAGTTTATCACTAGCGTTTATAGCCCTGGAGTAGCTTTGCGCGAAACTCAGGAAACGAAGAGCTTAATTTCCACCAAACATTTTTTTTTAACCAGCACGCGATTTATGGTACGGATAAGCGAAATTCTTACTAGTTAGACTGTATATGTTATGCATGTGAGTGTATGTGTACTTGTTATGGATATACAACTCATTTAACTAGATCAACATCACATCCAGTCTGATTGCTCAACCTAGTGATTTTAGGCTTCTTATCAACAAACACTTATATGCCAGTTATGTTTTAAAGTTGACAATAACTACTAAAAACACTACTCAAATACAGTTCCATAGACTTACCTTGACAAATAAAGGTGTCGTAATAAGACAGCAAGTTGGCCCGTTGTAAAACTCTATACAGCTGGAGTTCTGACTCGTTAGAGGGCTGAGACGTCATGGCGACTGTGTACAAAATAATGTTATTCAAAATTAAGTTCATCGGTAATTTCATAACCATCTACTACTTATCATATCCAAAACTATTCGGTAGGATGTTTATATATAAATATGCAATTGTTAAACCAATTATATTAGTAATGGATCGTGTTTTCTTCTTTTAACAACGAATAGAACTCTCCAGTTTGCATTACAAACTTTAAAGTCGCATAACACTATATTTTACTAAATGCAAATATGAAGAAAATCATGACTATGTATATGCTTATTTTAGGGGGCACATAAAGTACTTCTATGAGAAAACTTTAGTCATCATGATAAGACTGCCCCAAAACGGGAATCTGTTCTGGCGTTTGTAGTCTCAAAGCTTGAAAGTTGACTGTAATAGACTAGCACGTACTAGGCTTACAGTTATCACAAGTAAACCTAGTGGGTAACAACATCCATACATACGTTCCTATGTATTATTTACTGAAGTCAGTTATATTATAGAAATGAAGTTATTTATTGACTATGTAAAATGTGTTTATTAAGTTTTCCTTCAACCCAAACACTATTAATGGAATTTCGTTAAACAGGTGTGACAATGTTCATTAACACGTTCGCTGCCGCATAATATATGCATAATTAAACATTCAAGAGGTGCCAAGGAGCAGTCACAGTGTCCCAAATTCGCAGGCCACAAAAGAAATTTGGCGTTGAAACATAATTTGCCTGTGACCCACCGGTGGCAGCAAACGTGATAAAAAACAAAAAACAATGAACCATACTAGCACGCTTAGAAATGGCTTTGGAAACGATAGTGTTCTACGCTGTTTTGTCAAAAGCAAGACTAATAAACAATCAAATTATATATTTGCACATGTTTAAGCGGGCGTGCATATCTTCTCAAGTACAGAGCATTGTTAGACACACGCCAAGTAATTGTCACGTTTGTATTTAACCTGAGACCAACCAGTTAATCAGCGCTTTATTACTTTCTTAGATACTCTGAAGGGCTACGTGTTGTTATTGGTTAACAATGACTGAAGGTTTATTTCATTTACGTGTTTGCAGACTGAAAATGGGTGTCTGGTCTCCAGTGCTGTTTACCAGCTTTCATGTAACATCTGCCATTGGAGAAAGCGAAAGAACCCCACACACAAGGTTAGGAGAACATACTGACTCTCTTTATAAACAACAATATGAAAGAAACGCAGATGATAGTTTAACTAATTATAGACAAACAACACCTGATATCCACCATTCTCTGTACAAATCCTCACCAAGTACACTGACAGAAAATTAAAAGCTCTTCTCATCGAACAACTACGACCACAGATGAATATGGACAAATGATGGAGTCTATAATTATTTTATTTTTTTCGCCCTATCTTTTTGTTATTTCAATCTGTAACTTAGATCGAACTTTTGTTTACTACAGGTAGCAGTTAATTATAACAATACAACAAGCTTTACTACTTATTATGTCAAAAGCACGTTATAGAAATAGACGTAAAAGATTCGATTGAATTTATTATTAAGCACAAAGCTACATAAATGGCTATCTGTGCTCTGCCCACCACGGGTATCGAAACCCGGTTTCTAGCGGTATAAGTCCGCAGACATGCCGCTGTGCCACTGGGGGGCGTTTATTAGTTAAACCAATTGAAGCCTTGTACTGTCAGTTACGGTTTGTGCTTTAGGGGAACGCTCATCAAGAAGCTTCAGCGGTGACTAACAAATGTTCTAAAAACTTGTTTATATTATATTAACGTCTAATAGATGCTCCAAAATCTTGTTCATGTTTTAGAAGCGTTTAATACATATCCTAAAAACTTATGTTTTAGCAGTTTACAAACGTTTCTAAAATTTGTTTAGGTTATATCAGTGTCTAACATATATTTTAAAACCTTGTTCTTATTTTAACAGTGTAACAGATACTCTAAAAACTTGTTTGTTTGGTAGTGTTTAACAGCAATTCTGAAAAATTATTTTAGCGCCGTAAGATATATTCAAAAAACTTGTTTTTTTTGTTGTTGTTTTAGCAGTCCAACAGATATTCTGAAGATTTGAATTTTTATTTTAACAGTTTATTTGTAGATGGTCTAAAAACTTGAATTTTTGTATAACCAATGTATAACAGATACTTTACAAACGTTTTTTAGTGTGATACAGTGCGTTCTCTCAGCCTAAAAACTCGTGTTTTGAGTTTAATTTTTATATCTTATATAACCTGCACGCTTATGTTTTATTTCACAATACATTCCATGCTTTTGGTTTAACACCTTTTTCTTTAGGCATTTAATTGATCTATCATTTGATTTATTACTGTCTTTCAGCTATCTTAAAAGGTCGGTGTCTATGGATGAGTAACATATTTCACGTGTTAAATACACCTCATGACTTTTACTTAGCTTGGCAGACATCGAACATGCCCCATTGTCCAACTTTGTGTTTAAACAAACAAATTTTATCTCGATTGTCTTTAACAACGTACTTAAAATAAATCTATCATTATCGGGAAGAGCTGGAGAACACTTAATTTTGGGTTAAGTCTAATCTTCACAGCTCAAACATAACCCACACGTGTAATAAAACAGGTCAATCTCACGCTTCAATTCAAAACATGTCTGTAATTATACTGCTAAAAGAAACACAAATCATGCAGAGTTCTCTTCCAAAGCATTTTTTTCACTATTTTCCGGGAAACTAATCATGTTGTAACATTTTCCAAACTTAAGTCACTTATCATAAACTTTCACATTAAAACTGGTAACTTTCATATTTTCGATACTATCACTCTATAGCAAGATATTAGCTCCATCAAATACAAAGTTAAGCAGCAAGTTATGAAGTCCATTAAATACAGAGTTAAGCAGCAAGTTATGAAGTCCATCAAATACAGAGTTAAGCAGCAAGTTATGAAGTCCATTAAATACAGAGATAACTCTTCATGCTTCTTTCATGTAAAAAAACAACAACAACGCCTTCGGTTGTTTCGCTGAAAACCTCCTTTGACTAAAATTATAATATATATATATATTATTTCTTTTTTATCTGCACACATACACACACGTAGGTATATCTTCGAAAAAGGTTTGTTTGTTTGTTTGTTAAGCACAAAACTACACGAATTTCAGACAAGAGCTATTATGTTCACGGCACACTCCAGTTTAATGTTACCAAAAATGTTACGTTTGTTTTGTTATTAAGAACAAAGCTACACAATGGGCTATCTGTGCTCTATCAACAGCAAGTATTGAAACCCGATTTTTAGCGTAATAATCCTCCGGGCTTAATGCTGAGCCACCAGGTGCTTCCAAAAAAGAACTAAAATGGATTATTCGAAAACAAAAAGAGCGCTACTTATTCAGGAAATTTTCAAATATTATAACTGACAGATAAGTTCAGAATACATAAACGTTTCTTATTCATTTAACGTTGATTATTAAAAAAATATATTTATTTTTTATGCAAGACTCACTTGAATATTTGTAAAAACAATATGCGAGTCTGAGCCTGATGGCGTGTCTAGCGGTTAGCGTGCTAAAATACGTATCGGTGAGTCCAAGGTTCGAACCGCGATATGCCACTGAACATGTTCAGTTAATTATCTTACTTGGGTAAAACGGAAGTTTGAAATGCAAAGTGAGAAGAAAAAAAAAACACAAAAACTTGGATCATTTCTCCTGCAGAGGAAATGAAAGACAGAAACTAAAATTTGAATTATGAATCTGAACGGCGCCTTATGCTCTCGTAGCCTAAATGGCTTGACCCCTAGGGCTCAGGTATAACCGTCCCTAATTTTGAACTAATTGCCAGAGAGAAGGCAATCAGTCACAGTACCCGCCAACAAAGGGTTTTGGTAGAATTCTTTGGACCGAATTATGCAGAACTAACTGTCACTTTTGTAAAGTGCACACACCTGAAAGTTCGGAGCGTGTTAAACAGTATCAGGACTCGAACATAGGGCTCTTCGATCTGTAGCCCGAACGTTAACTATTACACCAATCCCGAGATAAAGTATAAGAAATGAGTGAATTTACATAAAATATATATACAACAGTACCGGTGTAACACTATACATATATATATACAACAGTACCGGTGCAACACTAGACATATATATACAACAGTACCGGTGCAACAC
>NW_013665931.1:90740-96289 GCF_000517525.1 Limulus polyphemus
TACCGTTGTTTCTCAGTGTGGTTTTCTGTTATGTAGATATACCTAGCCCCTAGCTCTGATCAAGTTAACCACTTTGATGATAAGTAACTAATAGTCGTTAAAAACGAATCAATCGTTTGGTTAGGATATGTGGAAAGTAAACGAATTGGTGTATTTAATCAATATAACCTTGTTTGTCGAGTGTAGTCTTCATGATTCTCCTTCCGTACAGATAAAATTCCATACTTCTGAGAATGCATTAAGTACATTTATAAAATAAACTACAAGAAACTTTTCAAATCATATTAATTTTTTAAACAGTTTTATTAAAACTTTTATTTTATTTTTGAAGCAATCTTCTGTCATTCGAAAGTGCTACATTTACCTAAAAAACAAAAGTATCCATTCTCGACCTCAGGGTTCTCCTAAAACCACCATACATCTTACGTTAGTTTCTTTAAGCTTGCCCAAATCATTTGGATGGGTCACTGTGCAAAGCTGAAGATTTACCGAAGCTTTTATATCATTTATTAGCATTATGCTTGTCTGAACAAAAACTCCTTCCATATGCGCATTAAATGTTTTTCCTAACGTTACTCTCTATAATCTTTGATATATTATGTGTTTTTCTTCTCAAACTTGTTCGTTGCATCACTGGGGCAACCCGATGATTTATCGAAGCTTTTATATCATTCGTTAGCATTATACTCGTCCAAACACGGACTTTTTCCTAACATAGATCTAAGGTTTTTTTCTTAATGTTACCCCGTATAATCTTTGATATATTATGTGCTTTTCTTCTCTAACTTGTTTGTTGCGTCACTGCGCAAGTCTGGTGAGTTGCGAACGTTTCATTATTCCTATTCTCACACACAAAGTAAGCAAAATACCCACTTACTTATTTTACGATCATTACAACTCTTACACAGATCTTTCACCAGAAACGAATCTTGATCGCCACAAACGTGTTACCGGAAATGTATAAATAATAAAAACATTTTTTAGCCATCAAGGCTAAATCTTAAACATTGCCATAAAAGCGTAAGTCTAAACTAAGACTAAATGCTTTTAATATACTAGTAGTATGCAAATGTAGAAGATTAATACAGTTTGAAATACTTGAAGTCTTTAAATACAGATATGATGACGGAAAAAAAAAGGAAAGAAATAAAAGAAAAACAACATTTTGCCTGTCATTTAAAGAATAAATACTGGATTTAATTATTTTGATTAACCAGCAAATAAAAGATAGGATAATGAAAGTATTAACTTTCAAACTCCAATGTTACCAAGTTTTTATATTTCTGCTCAAATTTAAAACAACAACATAAACATAATATATTTTTATTTTCTTAAGAGTTACAATTTTAAAATGTTTATCAGACAATTCACAAAACTGTATTTTACTCATTAAGATTGTTTTAATTTCGGGTTACTTCTAGGCAGATAACACAGGCATGCGATGGTTTTACTGTCTTGAAATTTTTACATGTTCTACAGTAATTTCTGTACGCTGAATCCGAAAATTATATCCATTTTTCTCCATCACGTACAGATTTTTCCCAAAACGTCATAACGCAATACATAAAAGAAAGACTACAGAACGTAGTTTTGAGACTAAAAGACACAGATTTCACAAAAAATCAGAATGAATGAGGATGCATATTCGTTCGACATCAATGTTCTTCCCTTTTCTTCAGTTTATTTGTATTTTTGTTAAGAAACATAACAAAAACATTTCATTGTGGTAAACGAAATAATAATTTGATCTAACTAAGTTTTTATTTTTCCAGATTTGTAAAAAAATCTTTACGTGATATAAAAGAATTAAATTCCAAGAACGATATAACTTTAAACTTTTTTTACGCAGTATAAAATTCAGTAATATCTACAGAACTTTCGCTTGGATTTTTATCAAAACTTATATTTACAAGCATGGTCAGGAAATGTGTCTATATGAAATTATATTTTTATTTTGTGATAGGCTTAGGGATTTCCTCTTGGGCATGTTGAGCAGACTCCTGAAAAGAAACCATTTTTCTAATGAAATAAAAAATGGTTTAGGGAACGGAGGTCCTTATAAAAAAGTTAAAAAAATGGCATCATTACAGTTCAAGGGCAATATCTAGCAGTGTACAATGGCTTGCTTGATAGAGAACCGAGGAAGATAAAAGTACAGTATCCAAAAGCACGTATCGTTTTTAGAAGATCTATGTTAGTCCATTAATATTAACCACATATACCGTATATAGCAAATTGCTCACCTGCCTACGTGATTTTTCTTGAACTCTGACAGACATTTTCTAATATTCAAAAATAAATGTCCAATCAAAATGCTTAGTTCTGACAACGCTATACATATATATATATACAACAGTACCGGTGCAACGCTATACATATATATACAACAGTACCGGTGCAACGCTATACATATATATATATACAACAGTACCGGTGCAACGCTATACATATATATACAACAGTACCGGTGCAACATTATACATATATATATATTCAACGAACATTATATAGACACCTCGTGATTTATAGCTAACAATAAAGCAGACATTGGTATCTTACAAGTTCTTTTATATAATACTTTCAACATGGATTTTTAATGCAATACGAACTGTAAATGGTTCTTACAGGTGTCTGTATGGTATTATTTTGTAAAACATCATACCTATATATCTAGCTTACGAAAACGTATTTGAGTTCCCGTACACATTTCTTTTTTTCAAATTAGTTTCATAAACAAAAGTTTGGTTTTCCAAGTAATAAACAAAAGATTTAAAAAAAAAGGATTAACGTAAAATGTGTTAACTTACACACAGGCACTCTGGAAAAACACTTTACGAATGTCCCTCTTGTCTGCATATGCAAAATATAATCAATAGCTTTGAACGATGTGACCCTTCTATAAAGACCGTCTCTGAAGGCAACTTCACATACACTCTATTAGTATGAGGATAATATGTATTGATCCAATCATCATTGTGAAACGAGCTGTATAGCTCCAGGTAAAAAGCCCTCTTCAACTACATACATCGAACAACTCGAGTATTGATCATGATATACATACATATAAAACGTACGAGAATTAATGTTGTTTTAATCTGTTGTTTAAGTTGAATTTTTAACGGTCCACATTCTATATTATGTATTTCTGTAAAGTTGCCTGCTTTTGCTGTGGTCAATTACGAGCGATGGGTTTGTAACTGAACATCAGATAATAATAACTTAAATATCACATTCTGGCCACTACGTCGAATAATATCCTCGTTATATATATATATATATGCACACATACACATATAGCTATATAAATGCTGCTTGTTCCCGGAGTAAACTACATTTTGGTTATCAGAACTATCCAAAGAAGTCCAAAGTAACAACCTGGTGTCAAGAGGCTGATCACTTCTTACTATATGAATAATTAATTTCACAAACAATAACCACTGACATAAAATGGAATTGACATTTTTTCAACCCGAGATCTGAGCGGTAACTTATGCGCACGTAAGCAAAGAGGCCAAGTCAGAGATCCCAAAGATTGAGGCACAGCTGTTCCTAATTTTAAGCTACTGACCAGAGGTAAGAAAGTCATAAGGCGGTATTCGCCGCCAAAGCGGTTATGTCTAGCTCTTTGAACCGAATAACATGATTGACTATCACCTTACTAACGCGCTCACAACTTAAAGTGGTGAGCATGTTTAGCGGAATCACGTCTCGAACCTCGGACTCTTCGATTCATAGTCACTAAGGAATTATTTTTTTTTCTGTACCGTAATGTACTTTCATATTTTTGTGGTTACGAAATAAACGTTTTGCCCCCCCCCCCCCAGTGGCTCAGCTGTAAGTCTGTAGGCTTATAACGCTAAAAACTGGGTTTCGCTACCGTAGTGGGCACAGCACATATAGCCCATTGTGAAGCTTTGCTCTTAATAACAAATAAACGTTTTTATTTAGAGCCGGGCAACTGAATTCGATATACGAAAAAGTATCAGTAAACTGTTGTCACGGTTAAAAGTAATTACTTACTGTTCCCGATAGATTTTTTGCAACCTGATCTGACAATATTCTTCTTTAAAACAATCATAATTGGTGTTTAACTAGTCCGTGCACGGCCATGCTGGATTCGTAATTGGCAACAAGAAATATAATCAAATATTCTGTCATAACACGTTCAGTTAGCTCTTAAATTACCGATTTGTTTATATACCGTTCACTACTGGTGTCTTTAATCTATTACACCATATTGAGTAATTTTATCTTTTTTCCTGTTACAACATTTTAGTTTAAGGAACTGAAAAAAAAACCTGTGAGACCACCTTTTTTAATGTAAAATACACGGGAAATCCGAGCAGGTAACTAGTTGTATTAACTACACTATTGACGACACTCTTGTGTACTTTTTTTTGTGTGTGAAACATATGTGGAACCCTGTAACTGTATTAACTACAATATTGACTGCACTCTTGTTTACTTTTTTGTGTGTGAAACATATGTGGAACCCTGTAACACTCTATTAACTACAATATTGACGGCACTCTTGTTTACTTTTTTGTGTGTGAAACATATGTGGAACCCTGTAACACTGTATTAACTACAATATTGACGACACTCTTGTTTATTTTTTTTGTGTGTGAAACATATGTGGAACCCTATAATACAAACAGAGCCATAATCAATTTTGTACATAAAGTTTTAGAAAAATGCGTTATGAAAATTCAATGGTGGCCGTAGTTCTATGGCTAGGCATGGTCGGTAACAACTCCAGACTGTAATCCGAGGATTCTTGGTCCGCGACCCTTTGCTTTGAAAACGTGTGGGTGTATTATTAGGATGGCGGTCATAACACTCCACTCGAAAAGACAAAAATAGCCAAGAGTAGATATTGGGTGATGTTGACCAGTCGCCTTCCCTCTAGCAGTTTAAAATTAGGAATGGCTATTCGCAACAGCCCTTGCGCAGCTTTGTTGGCTATTCGCAACAGCCCTTGCGCAGCTTTGTGGAATAATTCTAGGGTTAGCATACAGTGCGTCGTATACAGACGTGTCAAATATAGTTGTTTACATTCCAAACGTTTTAAAAGAAAATAACACACACAATCCAACGCATTATATGTAATGGGTATACCCAGTTTCTTATGTGAAGGTTTGACCAGTACAGTCATAGTTCTCATGCAATTTGGTTACAAGAGTCATAAATTATTAACCGATTTATATATATATGTCCATTCACAATGCTTAGTTCTGACCCTAACTCTGATCAAGTTAATCACTTTGATTTGATTATAAGTAACCTATTGTAACCAATGACTTATAAATGTCCAATCAAAATGCTTAGTTCTGACCCATAGCTCTGATCAAGTTAACCACTTTGATTTGATTATAAGTAACCTATAGTAACCAATGACTTACACCGGTACTGTTGTATATATATGTATAGTGTTGCACCGGTACTGTTGTATATATATGTATAGTGTTGCACCGGTACTGTTGTATATATATATATATATATATATGTAGTGTTACACCGGTACTGTTGTATATATATGTATAGCGTTG
>NW_013665931.1:97270-104261 GCF_000517525.1 Limulus polyphemus
ACACTGAGAAACAACGGTAAAGTTCAACCTTAAAACTATCCATTACAAGAGAGAAAGAAAAAAAAAAACTCGGCATTTTCCAAGCGTTTCATTAAATACAGCCCCCCAGTGGCACGACGGTATGTCTGCGGACTTACAAGGCTAGAATCCGGGTTTCGATACCTGTGGTGGGCAGAGCACACATAGCCCATTGTGTCGCTTTGTGCTTAACTTCAAACATTATATACAAAAAAAAAACTTCACAATTCAATTTTACCATAACAGCGTTTCATTACTACACATCATACAGTTCAACATTCCTGAATACAATGTTTAATTATATAAGTAAAACTATACAACTGAACTTTACCAGTACAGCGTTTCATTATTACACACCATAAAATTGGACATTTCCAAATACAGCGTTTCATTACAAAGAAAAGTACTTCAGCGTTACCATTAATACCAGTACATCGTTTCATTGCTAAACACCAACAGTTAACTTTACCTCTACAACGTTCCATTACTAAACACCACAAAGTTCTACTTTCTAAATACAGGGTTCCATTACTAAACACCACAAAGTTCCTAAATACAGGGTTCCATTACTAAATACATTTCATTACTAAGGTCAATACATCTAAACATTTTCCAATACAGCATTTTATTATAGAAAACTAAACAATGCGAAATACTCCAATACACAATTTCACCACGAAAAAAAAAAAAATCCAATGTAATACCCAAGTTCTGAAATTACATCGTTTACATTTCGTAGATACAAATTTTCATTACCTACTGAAAAACCATTCAAAGTTCTCCATTACAAACTGTAAGTTAACAAAAACATGTCGTTCAAAGTTCTTCCATAAAGCTTTTGATTACTGAAAAACCATAAAAGCACCGATTTTATTCGTTTCCACATATTTTTCATTACAGAAACTCACAAAGTAAAAACAAAATTCTGATACAAATTCACGACATTTAAAGCAGTGTCATTCAAAGTTTTATAATAGAGGGTTAACTGGTAGAAAAACAAGTTTAAAAGGCGCAGTGAGAAATGTTTCCAACATAACTTTTCATTACTCAGTACCGATTACATTAAGTGCAACTTTTTGAGGCTTGACTAACAACAACCCCCTTTCAATTTTTTGTTCTATTCGCCCAAAGTTTAACGTGTTTTTGAAAAAGGAGTCGCCAACGATATTTTAAACGGCGAAATTTTTGGCACTTCAAATAAAAGAACAAAACTAAAAACTTTGCCATTTTTCATTCCAGGGCAAAATACCGTATACAGTATTTGTTTAAAAATAATTATTGCATGTTTTTATGGGTTTTTTTTATTCATCAAAGTGTTTATAATTTCATGACATATGTAGTGTCAGGTTCAATACCCCATTAAGTGGACAGGTATCAAACATCTCTTGTATAGGTACGGCAACTTACATATCTGAGTTAGTGCAACCAATGGCTACCCACTCTATTTGAAAGGCATTTAAATATCGTATTCGTTAAGAAAATTCTTAGTTAATTCGATAGGTTCATAGAAACCTAAAGTCCAAATTAAAGTTCAATTTATATAAAAATTACTTACGACTTAGGTTCTCTGTAAATCTATTGTTGTTGTTTTCTATCTCATTATTTTTCGTCTTTTACTTTTTAACCAACGTTTAACTTAATTTATAAAGTCACCTTTTGTTGCTGATGCCAAGGTTCAGTTACATTACAGAAAGGTTCTCTAAAATTATATTACTGACATGCAAATCTAACATTGCACACGCTAATAAGGCGTGATTCTTAACGGAGATAAACATTTTCAAACTTCCGAAAAGAAAGGTATACATGTTGACATGAAATAACTAGAGGATTCAAACCACATAATAATATGATGAACATTTCTCTTACACTCAGATTTACAGTTAAGTTGTAAAATATGTAATCTTAACCCCACATTTGTTTCTTCTGTAGAGAAATAAAACCACAATATGAACTGTAATCTTAATTGTTTTATCCCATATAATTTATAGTTGCTTTTAAATGTATCCTTTAAAAACAGTTCAAACTCTTAGCAACAAGTTAATATAAATCCAAGATGACTTAACACGTGACAGTCAGGAATCAGTCAAGTTTCACTTCGGCGTGTAGATGTGTAGTATGATAACCAGAAGTCGCCGCTATCATTAAGCCTACTTCCGAGTGACTTCTCGGGTGCACAACTCGAGCCAGGGAATGTGTACTCAGCACCACTTGAATGATTAAGTCAGCTGTAACTCTAGTCGTTTTTACAGACTATAAATCACATTAAATACAATAACAGAACTTTACAAGTGAAGTGATTGGTTTTTGCTTAACTGGTCTTTATCCCTCTTCTTGGTCAGAACATTTTTTTTATTAACGTTAACTGCAGATCTGGGAAAGATACTTACTTAGAAAAATAAAATAAAAATCAACCAGGTGACGAGTATAGGTAAATAAAGAAATACTGTTTATCAGCCAGGTGACAGCACTGCCTATGTAGGGATGGCTAGAATTGTTCATCGAAATGGTACTTTAAATATATCCTCAAAATGTCATCAAAACTTTACAATACTAAACAGTGTTTCCTTTTATAACAATATCTATGTAATTACCGAGTCACAAGTTCTGGGAATATCTGTAAATATCATAGCAAATAGTTTGAATTTCTTGTTCTTCTTTCTGCTGCTTCCTTTTTGTTGCATGATAACTCAAAACCTAAACAATGGCGTCAAACAACTTCACTAAGGTGACATAGTTTCAAACGGAGTATCCGCTTTTATAAGTATTATTAATAACTAGTAGCAATTAAAATAAAATCATGTTATCATTACCCCTTGAAGTTAGCTTTCTTACAGGCAAGAATTAACATATAGCAATACATAACTATTCAATCACAATTGAGTTTAATTTATTCTATTTTTGTCTGTTAACATTCTACTACTTTGTGTGCCTGTGCTATTATGCTGGGATGATGCAGATATCATCTTTAATATCTTGTTTCCATTACGTTTAAAGGACTGATATTAGCCATCCCTTCCTGTCTTGAAAAGTTTTTGTCTTTACTTATAAAGCTTGGCGTGCATT
Organism: Limulus polyphemus; assembly: GCF_000517525.1. Lineage (NCBI taxonomy): Eukaryota > Metazoa > Arthropoda > Merostomata > Xiphosura > Limulidae > Limulus > Limulus polyphemus. The sequence goes on from NW_013665931.1 coordinate 100,352, forward strand.
GTTTAAACAGTCGAGTATTCTCACTGTTAACGAAAATTACGGCCGTAATCCCAAAAATATCTCACGAGTTTTGGCAAGCTTAGGAAATTTAGATTAGTCCTTAATCTACATACTAAGCTAACAATTCAAAATAAATATACATACTAGCAAATACTGTTAATGAAAGTAAGAATAAAGAACGAGGCGAGTATAAATTAGTATACACTAGTTGTTAGCTCCAAGTACTGTCGTAGAAATAATGTTCTGTTTCTTCTTAACCATAAAGCTACACAATTGGCTAGTTGTGCTGTGCCCACCCATTGGAAGGGGAGGAGGAATTTTTGTTGAACAACTTAACATCAGTATCATCGGTTATAACCAAAACTTTACACGATCCCCCTTAACAATGGCCACAAAAATCGTGCAGAATGACTGATTTCACATAGACCTTGAAACAATTTACATAAACAAATGCTGACACTTCTCTTCTAAAAATACACATAGTACCTCTTTAGCATGCTCCATTTGACGAGGAAAGCTAACAAATAATAATAGTATTTCAGAATGATTAAAAAAAAGCTTACAAGGTAGTTTTTCAAAACATAACTAGGCCCAAGTATACGTAAAACGTAGTCATTTAGGCCTAACTAGAAATAAGATATTACTCTTTTTCATAATTTTAACCTTCCGATGTTATTTCAGTGGCATCCAAACAATTATGTAGTTAGAAAAAAAAAATCAAGAACAAATTATACCTTTCGACATATCTAAACATAATGCTTGCATTAACTGACTAAATTCTCTGCATTTTCTCATTCAAAAACTTACCAAAGACAAAGTATTAATTGCTTGTCTTTATGCAATCAAAGAAAATACAAACTTTTCCTCCTCAAACTAGAAAATTTGCATAACGTGTATAGCGCTCACTTGCCGAACCTCAAATAGGTGACTAATAATCGTTTTATTTCAAATTAATAGACAGAGACTGAAGAAAGGTACACAGAAGTAAACATTCATTTTTTATTTTTTTTTGTAACAATCATGTAAGTTTTATCTTTGTAGAGGGGAACACGGGCTTCCCACCCAATAAAAAGAGAAACAGTTAATTAGGTATCTGACTTGAGAGAAGCTGGCAAAGGTAGATTAGATGTGGTCCAATTCGTGATAATTAAAAATGTCACCTCTTATATCCAAACTCTATGATACCTTCCTTTTCAAAAATGGAAATAAAGAACAGGTTCGCTACCGATTCTTAGTGAAAAGAATCTGATACACAAGACTTATGACATGCCCATACTATGGTTTTGTATTCTGTCCTGAAACATTTGGTTCGTTGAACAGAAAATGTCATGTACAAATCCTGCTTTATGTTTAAACATTTAAAATTATCTCACCAAACAGGTCGCTTCGATATTAATGTGTAAATCAAAAGTATTTTTCGCACACTAGAAATGCCTTACTTAACCAACCAAGAATCAAAATCTCGCACGTCTCAAGGTTGAAGTTGTTCTTACAACATTTTTAAATGTTACAATACCGTGTTTCATATATCTTCAGATCTTTAGATATAAATAATTTAAAACTGCATTGTTTGGTATTGAATAGCAAGCCAAATCTGATATTTTGACAGTTATGCTACATGTCTAAAGCTTTCTCGTACATCACAAATGTAAACTCCCTACATCAAGAGCCCCAGAGGTAGTTTTGCAGCACAAAGAAACATACTCTATACGTTTTAATGCTTCTGATTATTGATTTTTCTTATTGTTTGCAAGCTGTCTCCCGAGGCTCGTATGGTGCTACCGCTTATACTAGAAAAATAATCTAAAAAAATCTGACATACAATATTGACACACGTAAAACTTTTTTTACTCAATACTAAAGAACCATGTTTTAACAAAAATTGTTAGATAAGTTTAATCTATTAAATTCTGATTTCACAAAAAAAAAAACTCAAATAGCAACCGCTCGCCGGAACAATTCAACAGGAGCCTCATCACACAACCCTTTGATCCCATCAAGAAGAAAGACAGCTAAAAATACGCCGGTCTGCATGTTGCGGTCCGTTTCCTTCGATATAGTGGAGCATCATAAAAAAACAGCAGTATCAGTTTTATGGTGAGACTGCTTGCGGACGCCAGCCAAGAGCTCAGCTATCAACTGCACCTATACATGTAATACGTCTACATGAATCAAAGAGGTACGGGTACAGCGTAGCTTGTCTGGACATTTTTTACCACCCACCCTCTCTTACAGAGAGCCATAAACAAGGCAAGCATGCAAATACTTGACACCACCAGGCCGCCAGGAAGCGCTTTCCATACCACGGGTGTGTTGCTTTCAGGGAACAGGTTCTCGCCCAGAATAAAATTGAAGGGGAAGAAAAGAAGGGGTTATTGAGCCCTTCTTCTGCAGGAAGTACACAAAAATCAAAAAGTAATGTTGCTAAGGCTATAACGTTTACAAAGGAATTAGGCTGGTAGTTAAAAAAAAAGCAATAAGAATTTGTGTCTTAAAACAATAGCAGTTAGATATATGTATATAAAATAATACATGTTACTCGTGAAAACCTTTTTTTCTTATTCTTATTTTCCAGCCATAAATACTTTGGGTTGTATTATCTCGTAAAATGCATTATGATACACACATAAATTACAGCGTAGTACTGACAGGTGATTATGATATGCAATGCCCATTTTTCTGCTAATAAAAAAAAAGCTATTGTTACAGGGATAGAAAAAAATCTGAGGCAAGACAGCAGCTGCAGTACGAGAATAGCTCGATTAAAGAATTCTTGGTGGCTATTGCTGACACAAAAGGAGAAAAAAAAGAAGAAAAATATCAGTGGGAAAAGCAAAAATATAAGATGAACAGCGCCCTCTTTTGCATCATCAGTACAAACATACAATACTAGTAATCTAAGGCCAAACTGTACACAGCAATTCTTTAACATGAAAAGTATGGGAGCACAGGTAACAGTAAACAGGACACGCAGTAGTTCCTGTGTACGTGTTACGAAACACTTTACATCACGTAAGTTACAGCAAGTACATACAGGTACGTTTTTTATAAACCAGCTTTGCAGCTTGCTATAACATTTTACTGCAAAGATACAAACTACCCACTAACGCTGTGAAACTACACGATTTTTCTTCTACTAATATTTGAACAATCTTATTACTTCATTACGTAAAAAATAAATATCCTAACAGCTTCTCAGGATATATCTATAATGCATACACGCATATCTGAACAACGATTAGATATTTTATCCCTCGACCTGTCCATCGTTTCTTAAGTTAGTTAATTATACTATCATAACCGTGTATCATAAGCCTAAAAGGAAACAGAACACTATCTTATTACAAAATGTATTTGAAAATCATTCATTTCTTATAATGATATCTTCGAGTAAGCTAAACAAACGAAACATACGTTTAAAATGCACATATTTTTACCATTTCTCCAATTACAGAGTATAAACAATCGTGGTGGTTTTTATATACCCGTTTTTATAATCATTTTTCATTTATGGTTCTTTCCAGGACAATTTCCCATTGTCTACCTATTTATTTAACATTGTTGTATTAATATGCTGCTGTTATTTTCTTGACATTTATGGATTTTAACTTTTTCAGTGCACAGCGAGATAGTTAGTAAGTTGTGCTTAATCAAAACAAATAGGATGAAAAAAAATCGGTACTTTCAGTAGGTACAACAAAATACCAATTACAAATGACAACGACATCTGTAAATTTATTAATGGATATATATACCATTACGTCTTATTTTTACGAGCATAGCAAAATGACGTTTCCAAACGTCTCGTGCACTCAAAATATCACGAGTACCGAATTTTCTTTTTTAAAATATTCACGCTTTTTTTTTAATTTGGCATAGAAACAAAGGACTTCAAAGCGATTAAAAATTC